>NC_090892.1:53437827-53475327 GCF_036669925.1 Montipora capricornis | reverse complement strand
AATGCTCTAAAACGAACGACGCTACGGCACTGGAAACTTGTAAAAAGGCTTAATTCTAGATTTATATTGTCAAAGTAGTCCAGATAAAAAATTTATAAAACCTCGATTTTGATTATAGAATTATGTCAAGGTGAAAACCACTACATTGTTGCTTAGAATATTAAACGGTTTTCATTTATTAAAACGGCTTACTGTAATTTGCAAAACGAGAGGAAACGAAACGAAATTTAAACCTGTATTTCACAAAATGAATATATGAGCTTTTCGATAGCAGTAATTCGCCAAAAAGATGATAAGTGAGATGGTTTCTTATTACGCTACCACGATAGTTACGTTCAACATACCCGGATAGATCTCTACTTTTTCAATAAACGCCCCATCTCTTTCATCTCTTTGGTGGTCATCTGCCTTTGCTCTCTTCGAATTTCTCGGCTCTTCATTGACCTCCAAGCCAGGTTTCCCTTTGCCAGCGTGAGAACTTGGCGCGTTAGTACGATCTTGCGATCCCCCTTGAGAAACCACGTCTGAAGAAATTGGAGAAAGCGAAAGTGATGGCCGTTCATCCAGTGTTTGGTTGCTTTCTTGAATCCGTTTAAATTTGTCAGCAAACTGACGACTGGAAACAGTGTATCCCATAAATTGTTTCGAGAAATCGTTTGCAAGGATGTCGAATTTGCCTAAATCTAGCCTTACACCGGCAGATAGGTTGGAGAACATGACCTGTAGAATGAAAAGACCTGAATAAGCCAATGATATCACTTCTCTTTTCGTTCTTTGTACAGTATTGAAAAAACTAAATAAACAATGTACCTTAATAGAAGAGGTATCCGCACTTTCAGCAACAGCGATGACATTTGCCATCTCCTTGCCGCTGACAGTTAATGTCCCTTTCCGTTTTTGTATAAATATTGCTTTAAGTCTAAACCACCATTTTCCTGTCTCGGGTCTGTCGCTCTTACCATTTTTACCTTTGCTCGTAATTTCGCTCGTTGCAAAAAATATCTTAACTACAATTTGGAAAAAAAACAAGATCCTTGATTAACACCTCGGCTAAGAACAGTCTGTAACGATACCCGAATGACACCCCAATTTATATTGCTCCTTTTGAGAATCCGTGGTTTTCGAAAAACAAGCAAGAACCAAGATAGCGTGCGGAAAACATTGTCCTTTCATTTCCGCAGGAAACATCTTGGAATCACATTCCTTGCTCCAAGAAGAAATATATATAATGCATGAGGGGGTAGTTTCTAAAGAAACTGTGGTGCTGCGTCGGTGGGGAAGTAGTATACAAAAATTTGGTTTTATCAACGGAGTTGATAATGTAAATTGGCCACCGTACAGAGATTCTAAAAGCTGACGTTTCGAGCGTTAGCCCTTCGTCAGAGCGAATCGAGGGATTATGGGTTACGTGTAGTTTTTATAGTAGAGTAGGAGCTACGCTATTGGTGGTAACATGGCAACGTGAAAAATAGGAATATATTAATTAAATGAAAAGCGTTCGTTAATACCGTGAGGATTAAGGGTGCTGATTTGAAAGATGAATTTTTGTTCCAGATTCTTGCGGCTTTCCGTCGTACCTAGATGTAGGGAAAGGCCGCAGATAGCCATGTGTTTTTTGGAGTGGTTAGGCAGATTAAAATGGCGAGCGACTGGCTTAGATGCATCCTAGCCATTCTTCTCAACATCGCGAAGGTGTTCGCGGAATCGGTCACCTAGTCGTCTACCTGTCTCACCAATATATAATTTATTGCATAACGTACAGGTTATGCAATAAATACATTTGCGGAGGTACATGTAAAACGATCGGTGATCTTAACAGATCGCTTAGGTCCCGATATCTTGCTAGTGTTAACAATGAAAAGACAAGTTTTGCATCTTGAGCGCGCGCATTTGAAAGTGCCGCGTTGCTCGTTAGTTTTGAGCGCGCTTCTAACTAAAAAGTTGCCTAAGTTTTTGTCGCGTTTGAATGAAATAAGTGGAGGTTGCGAAAAGATTCTACCAGTCTCGGGATCATTTTGGAGTAATTTAAAATTACTAAGAATGATGCTTTTGACTGCGTGATTATGAGGATGGAAAGTGAGGGTGAATGGAATTCTGTCATTCTTATCTTTTTGTGACGTTTGTAGTGATGACTGTCGATCAAATTGTTGGGAGCGATGATGGCCCGCTTTGACCACAGAGACAGGATAGCCACGTTTTTCGAAGAACTGGCACATCTCCTCTGATTTGCTGGAAAAATCGGAGTCATCACTACATAGACGTCGAAGTCTAAGAAATTGAGAATAAGGAATGGAGTTCTTGACATGTGATGGATGTGACGATGAATACAACAAATAACTGTGTGAATCTGTAAGTTTTTAGTGCACACTAGTACATAGCACGTTGCCTCTAATAGAAACTTTGATATCTAGGAAAGCCCAGGAAGTTTCCGAAATTTCCCAGGTATATTTAAGAGCCGGATGAAAAGAGTTGACGGAGGTTATAAATTGATCGAGTTCTTCTCAGCTGGATGAAATAGCGCCGATGCGGTCGTCGATGTAGCGGCCAATACCAATACGACCAATACATTGGTGAGACAATACATTGGTGAGACAGGTAGACGACTAGGTGACCGATTCCGCGAACACCTTCGCGATGTTGAGAAGAATGACAAGGATGCATCTAAGCCAGTCGCTTGCCATTTTAATCTGCCTAACCACTCCAAAAAACACATGGCTATCTGCGGCCTTTCCCTACATCTAGGTAAGACGGAAAGCCGCAAGAATCTGGAACAAAAATTCATCTTTCAAATCAGCACCCTTAATCCTCACGGTATTAACGAACGCTTTTCATTTAACTAATATATTCCTATTTTTCACGTTGCCATGTTACCACCAATAGCAAGCTCCTACTCTACTATAAAGACTACACGTAACCCATAATCCCTCGATTCGCTCTGACGAAGGGCTAACGCTCGAAACGTCAGCTTTTAGAATCTCTGTACGGTGGCCAATTTACATTATCAACTCCGTTGATAAAACCAAATTGTTGTATATATAATGCAACTGATTCCTGTTTCTTACCTCTGGACATTAAGCATTTGTCATGCTTTTGAAAACCAAAAATGAATCGCCGGACTACGAAAAACCTTCAACAAAGTTTAGTATTTCCCACTTCTCAAGTTTTTCTTTTTCGTGCCAGAAGGACAGAAGAAATTCCCACCAATGATTATCAACGTCATGACCGATTGATGTCACCAGTGTCACGTGTGAGATTGAATGGGTCATTCACCTTGCGGTGGAGGGCTTTGTGAATCAAAGATCTAACTTCTTTTTCGGCTTATCAAATTTTGTTTCATACTTCATTTGTTAGTTTTTATTTGTGCTTAAAAGAAATACATATACATTGCATGTTCATCTCTACAAGGGTACCGTTTGGTGTCATGATAAATTCAGCTATCGGTATATTATCGACAATGCAATATTTCGGGTTGTCACTCGCATTAGCGACATGGATGCAACGATGGAAATACGAACATACGATTTAGACTCGTTAACACACCGCGCCCTCTCCAGTGAATCTTGCAAGTAGCGATTTCCTAACCTCCTACAGACGAACATTTCTCACTTTTTATTCGCACAAAAGAAAAATTGAGGTCATTGCATGTTGAGACGACGAGCATCCCCGTCTGTTTCATATGCGAGTCCCCCTCCCCCCCCCCGGGATCGTAAGGTACTATTTGGTGTCACGATAAACTCAACCACATATTCTCACAATATTTCCGGTTGTCACCCTCTTTGGCGTCATGTATCGATGAAAGTACGCACTGTTAGAGTCCAGCCGTACGCTACTTTTCTGAGAGCGTTAACGTTAACGCACTACATCGCCTCCTAGTCTGGAAGCAAATGTGGTACCGTGTGAAGTTCGTGCTCAAAGCAAGCAGCTAGTGTAAAAGTGTTCATTAGGACCTACTAAACATGAAAAGTTTTGGTGCCAGCTTTGCCACTTGCTCAGACGGCTTTTAAGGGGGGTTAAATTCTGACCTATGAAATCTAGCATGGAAACGAGGCTAAAACACATAATTCCTCATAACTTTGTTAATAATAGGTGAAAATACACTAAACTTGCTCACATGATTGGACATGATCCTCCCTGTTGATTTATGCTAATTTACTTAGGGCACGTGACCTTACGCATGAAAGAAAGGCTGAAACACATAATTTTCCATAAATTTGTCAAAAAAATCCTTGCTCACCTTAGTCAGTTAGACATCTTGCATCGATTGGTGCCACTTTGTAGTGTCACGTGACCCCATACATGGAAACGAGCATCGTGTAGGATGGCATTTGTCTTGTGAAATGTATTAACAACTACTAGGCAGATACATATCTGGTTATTCGAGTTCAGATATAAAAACTTCAACTATTCATTGTCCTATGGTCCATAGCACAAGGACGAAACGGATAAAGCAAATACTGCGGAGACTCCATTTGAGAATCTATCTTGTACACATAATCAATAATTTTGCCAACTTATGATGCTGGTTCCATGTATTCATTTTCACATGTATATTTGAACAAGGGCAGAAAATGAAAATAGCGACTACTGCTATTTTATATATACGGTCATGAAAGTCTTACTGAATATCTATATACATTGTTCTGTTGTCCATTCCTATGGAATTTCCTGTTCGACTTCGTCTTCATCATACTCATCATCACTCTCAGCATACTCGTTCTGGCAATCTTCAGAGCACAGACAGAGATCAGTACAGACAAGTCCGGCTTTTTGACACTGACAACGGTTGTTAGAGCAACGGAACTTGGCGCACTTGCATCGGACAAGCTGTATAATTGCCTCTAGAGCTGGTGGAAGATTTGTCATGACTGGTACCCACTTTCCATCTTCATCTTGCCATCCATAGCCTTCTGGTGAGGGCAACACCGGGTTTGCTACATGATCGTTGTTCCAAACAAGAAGCTGGTAGTGCGCTCTTAGTATGGCTTGATGGAGAGCAGCTTGTGTGGGCGGCAACCTCTCAGACTCAGCTTGATTTTTCTTAAAGAGGGACCATCTGGGGGCTTTGACAGTTTTGATGTCTGTCTTTGGTTGGTACATCCGACAAACCAGCTATTCCACTCCACTTCTTGTGCCGTCATCTGGCCGTTTCCCACAACCGAGGTTAGCAAGAGCTTGCAAGATAGGAGTGCTGGCGTTATCAAACTCATCCCAACAAGTGGCTTTTCCCTTTCCAGAGAAACTCACAGTAACATCTGCTCCGGTCAACGCATGAAATGCTGGCAGCGCAGCCGTCTTAGTGGGCCCAAGGGCGTCTGCGATTGACTTCAAGTTGATAACTCTACGACTAGTGCCGGTCCCAGTAACAAAGCAAGAGTTGGAGCACAAATCTGGATACCGTCGGAGAGCCAAAACAAGAACACCAGTGTCAGGAGAATATATAGAGAGTTGGGTAGCACCTTGAGCAGAGGCATCCAGAGCATGTAAAATAATCTTCGTGTCGGCTTCTTCTTGTGTACTTCGTAAATGCCTGACGTCTCTGTGCATTGCCTCGCATTCCATTCCCCATGCCACAACGACTTGTCTCCCATTAGCATTATCCTTCACATTCTTTGCGAGAAACGTAGTAAGTTCACCCTTGGTCTTCAAGTTGAATGAGCAAGAAGCTTCCTCATCGGCACCTTGGCGATGCGGGTAGAATCAGTGATGCGATAATAAATGAGAGCATGGCCACCTTGTCGTTTGACTCGTGCTGCTGATTTCAGTGAGGATGGTACATCATATCTGTCGAAGATTATGTGGAGCTCTTGTAAATCATTATACTTTACAAGCAAGCGATTCGTGATCCACTCTGGCTTGTCAAGTGGTTGGACTTGGGCCATTCATTCCATCAACAATCGCGACTTTGAATCCTGCGGTGGTTTCTTGTGTATTAGTACTAGGGCCACCTGCCTTCTCTAGGATATGCATAAGGGCACTCTTGCAAGAACAATGCAACATGGTACCATCTCGTGCAAACAAAGCTCTTGGGACAACAGTGAACTCATATAAGCCAACAGCCTCTTGGATGTCAATTTCTGGGCGGCTCTTGCACACCATCGCCAAACGAGCAAACAGATTTCTGTCCTCCTTTAACTCGATGATCGTGACTTTAGCTTTGACTTTGATGACCTTAGCACTCGTTTTCCAGGTAAGAAGATTGCGCTTCTTTACAGGAGCCCAGAGCTTGAGCTTTCCTGTCTTGATCCTATCTTGTACAAAAGCACTGAATAGCTTTCTCCCTTCTTCACTCTCATTAACAAGATCTTTCTTTTCTCATTCATCACAACTTTTGTGACCCAGTTGTAAAGATCGGTGTTGGTGTTTGGTCTGATGAAAAGGGATTGGTGAAGGTCTTGATTGTCTCAGTCAACTTATTTATGATGTTATCTTCGTGCGTCAAAACAGCTGAGTTTAGTTCTTGATGGTGTGCACGTTCCGGAACGAGACCCACCATTGCCTTGGCTTCTGTTGTGAATCGGGCTAGTTCTGGGGCAACGAGGAAAAACTTGGCTCGTGCGCTCTCATTCAAAGTGATCCCTACAAGCCCACCAGAAACTTAGATCATAGATCGACTGAGGTGTTCCAACGCAGTATCACCACCAACAGCTCAGAAGGGAACCTCCTTGTTCTTGTTCACTACCCAGTTTCCTGTGATGAACTCTCCATAGATCTCGGGGTCTGATGATTCGAGGGATGCCATTTCAGCTAGGTACAGAGGGATCATCCTTAGATAAAAGATCTTGTGCACAAAGAAGTACTTTGTGAACAACTCCAGTGCAATTAGATAGAGCTTCCAATCACCACTGCGGACTACCTGGATGAATGCGAACATCTCCATTACCATGCGCATGTATTGGCGAAATACAATAAAGAGACGATTTGTGGCATTCACAGCGTCAAAATCAGACATCTTCTTGGCTACTTCAGGAGACTGGATCGCGTTGGTAGAGCTATGGTGCGCGTCTGGATGTTCTCCTTAGTGCCTTCTTTGCATGCATCTCCAACTTTCGAAGAGAGTTCCTCGAGGGTACGACGTACATCAGGAGAGCCTTCTAGAAATGCTTCCAGGTATAAGGAAAATAAAGCCTGTAAGGTGATCATGTGTGCTCTTTTACCACGCTTAACATGCTTGCCATCGATTATCTGTTTAACAGTGGAGGGGCCATAAAGTTCCGACTCGATCCAGCACATGTCTATCCCACTACTGTCAATATATGACCCAATGGTCCTCAGCAAAGCCATAACCACATGCAGCTCCCCTGGTCGAAGGAGAATGTCTTGAGCTCGCATCGGGCCATCTGTAATCGCTTGGCGGGCAGATACAAGCCAAGGTCTAGCGATATGACTGTTTTCCTCCCGGGACCGACTACTCTAACAGAGATATTTTGAGCACGCATCAGAACTGTGAGGAGCGTGCTCCATTCATGAGCAGGATGTGCCAACAATGGAGGAGCACTGACACGTGTGACAGGTAGTGCGTCATTTACCAAAGAGTTGTACGCTGACCATACGGGTACAGGAGGCTCATCATTATCATCATCACTTGGGACATCATGGCCTGTAAGGGTACGAGACACTATCCAGGTAGCATTCTCATCACGAATGTTTTGGGGCAACTCTTGTTCTGATGACAGCTCAAATGTAGGGTACGCAGGAGAAGAGGACCTTGATGGCGGCTCCACGCATGGCATTAAAGATGTCAGCGATTCGGGCAGTTCTGTTACAGAACGGCATGAATTATTTGGCTCCTTTAACCTATAATAATGAAAAACAAAACGCAACAACAGCTACTTATTAAGCAAAATGCTGTTCAAGAAGGGGATCTTTTCTATCCTACATCCTAGAAATGGGATTAGCTTTTAACTTACGAGCTAGTCTTATTGAAACAAAGAAAAACCTGAATCACACAGACCAGTCATGCCAAAGTAAAACTATAATTAAACGTCTATTATCTAATTAACCCCCCTCCCATCGAGCACTTGGGATCATGCTTCATGCTTCTTAGTAGAACAGTTATGGTACCTTAATACAGGTTCTTCATCTTGGGGTTCCACTTTCTGATAAATAGCCATTGCTGTGGCGTGTAGAGTACGCTTCCCGTCTGGCGTATCCTCTGAGAAATCGATATTATCAATAGCAAAATATACGTGCCGTCCTTTCACGATATCCGGAGGGAGAAACATGCCACCTTCACTCTCTATGCCTTCAGAACAGTTTTCTCAATTTGTGACTCCACCCTCAACAAGCGATTGTACTCTACAGCCATGCCAAATCCATGGAGGAGATTAACCAGCTCTTTGCTTCGTACTGCTTGGTGTATTGTTAGGCTAACTGCGAGGTGTTGGGCATTTCTATAGTGCAGTAGACCGCTTTTGACCTCTTACTGTCAACCTGCCTGTCCGTTAGACACAAAGCTATTGTATTCTGCGCTAATTGCATTGCTGTTTTGTGTACCTCATTGCACTTTTTATCAGATAGTGTCTTATTGGGACCTTGGATTATCCACCTAAAGAAGCAGGTAAGCTCTTCGGGGCAGTGATCATGTGTCATTGTATCCAGAGAGCCAGAGAAGACCCATTTCTCGCTTCGATTAATAGCCTTTCTCACTATTGAAGCGGCATCGAAGAGAGTTTTCATAGATTCATCACTGTCAGCTGTGGATTCTACGATATGGATAGCGGCATCTCTACACTGCTTTACGCTGACCCTCTCGGGCTCATTAGCTCTAGTGGGCTTATGAAACTCAATTCCCTTTATTTCTTTCTGGATAAGCTCTTTAACTGAACGTCGACTTAGAATCTTTGGACTATTGTTCTCGTTTGAAATGGAATCAAAAGCTTGTTCAAACTGTGCTATGTTGAGTATTTCTCCGCTATCGAGGGCAGCTTGGGTAAGGTTCAAAAACTCCAGCTTAGCCGCTGTCTCACTTCTTGACCTTTCCTCTTCATCTTTGATAGTTTTACGCAGGACCCCAGTCACATGCTTCGCCCAGCAGCTTTTATGATATTTAATATCAATGGCACGAGCGTCAGTGCTGTCTAGAGCCGTCGAGAGCTTCACGAGCTGTTTAGGATCCTTTGATTGCTTTACTGCATTATAAAGAGAGCTACCAGCAGATGATGTTGACACCAAATGCAGAGGGTTCTGGTACTTCGCTTTCTCTTCACAAAAGAAGCACAGATTGCTGTCATAAGGGACGGTTTTCGACCGTGTAAGAAGACCCTGTTTAGTGAAATGAAATGAAATCTTTTGAGATGTCAAGGATGTCATTACTTTTTCAGCGATTCCAAGATGAAAAACACAATAAAGTAAAAAGTTAAAGTTATAAGCCATTATACCTAGCAATTACCTGAAGCGATTCACTTGTCTTTCTTGGAGCTTCATTTGGCCTTCTGACCTTTCTCTGAAACCTCTCTTTTACCCTCTTGATCTTTCCTGAGTGGTTGGTAGCACGACCTATGCCATGTTGCTTTTTCTTTAAGCTCTTCTATTGGTAGATCTTTAAGCACAAGCCACAATGTTTTCGAGTTGATGTCCTCGTACTTAGAACGTTCTTCGATGGCTTCTAAAAGCTTTTGATGGGAAGTTGGATTTTCAACAAGATTGGCTGTACTTTTTTCTTGGCAGATTACACATAGCTTAAAATCTAAAGGGGCATTAGACTGGCCAAAATCCGTCATACTACAAGCACTGTGATGACTGTAAGTACAACATGGCGGACACTCAAATATTTACCGCTGACCAATAGTTCCGGATCACAATCACCCAGGCCCCCTAGGTTAAGAATCCACAGGAATTTGTGCGAAATAGGATTGTAGAAATCGCTCACAATAAAGTTATATAAGCCACACGAAATACATTATCATTACACCTTTTTAGCTTTTATTTTTCTCATTCAAATGCTATACATACACATGGCCTATGTAAATTAGCATAAATCAACAGGGAGGATCATGCCCAATCATGTGAGCAAGTTTAGTGTATTTTCGTCTGTTACCCCCCCCCCCCCTTCCTTAAAAGCCGTCTGAGCAAGTGGCAAAGCTGATACCAAAACTTTTCATGTTTAGTAGGACCTAATGAACACTGTTACACTAGGTGCTTGCTTTCAGCACGAACTTCACACGGGACCTATTTTATGACATTTGCTCCCAGACTATCCAGTGAATCTCGCAAGCAGCGATTTCCTAACCTCTTACAGACCAAGATTCCTTACTCTTTGTTCGTACAAAAAATTGAGGTCGTTGCATGTTCATACCCGTAAAGTACCATTCGGTGTCATCATAAACTCAACCGCATATTCTCACGATATTTCCGGTTGTCACTCTATTTGGCGACATGCATGCGACGGTAAAGTACGCACAGAGTCCAGCCGCACGGTGCTTATCTTAGAGCGTTAAAGCATCACACTGTCTCAAGTGAATCTTGCAAGTAGCGAACTTGAAAATCCAGAACCTTCTTCTCCTTTCTCGTCATCCTGCGATCGCCTGGAACCGGTCTCGGAAAGTCACTTTTCGTCTCCATTAAATGGCAATTAAACATCACAGCTTTCTGCTAAATTAATCAGCCCAGCATCCAGCTCACTATTCCCTCCTGACTCTGATCAAAGTGATCCAGAGGAATATGGAGAAAAGGGTGGCTTGAGAGAAAATGAAGAGGATGAGGATGATATGGGTTGCCAGCCATTAGCAGAACTTGATGAAGATTCCCATGAATCAATGACGCGAGGAGGAGCAAGTGGAGAAAGTGCCATCGAAACTCAAGGTAAAATGATACGTACTGCAATTGCGTGGTTTCATAATAGCAAAATCCTGCCGCGTAGTTTTTTGCTCTCTACGCTCCAAATCGAAAAGACTTTAATTACGAAGCCCGAGGCTGCCTTAGATAACAATCACTAAAGTGGGCACTCTGTTGTTGTTGTTTGCAGACACTACCTGCTTGCAAGACAGCCACCGTAAAGATAAATGTCAATGTCTTTGTTGGGGCTACAGTATTTCTCTATTTCGATTCCAATTTATCGGAATTACAGCAAAGTTCTGTTCGAGAACATCTACGTTTTCAAGGAGCCACAATAACTGAATTTTATCACAAGAAAGTCGACATTATGTTGTTAAACAGAAGCGCCACGAAAAAGCAGAAAAAGGTTTAATATTAAAAACATCCTCATCACTAGGTGCATTGATGCTGCGAAAATCTCATGATAAAAATAAGAAAATATGAGATTGTAAAAACGTTTTTCAAAGCGCAAAGTTAGATGGGATAAAAGTTATGTTTATTGAAGGTGTCGCATTAGGGGTGCGACCACTTATAATGACCGGATTTGGAAAAGATGTTCTTCGATGTTAAGGGCGTTAAGACAGGGTTGATTGACAAAAGAGGTCAAAAGAAGTGTAGTCAAATACTGTGGATTACAAAAAAATAAGTATTCGTGTTGCAAGTGCCAGCCACATACAAAATGCAAAGGACGATACTAATTGGAGAGAAGTGGACAAATTAATAAAAAGGCAACAGACGCCCGAAGAATTTGTAGAGTCAATGATAAGAAAGAGTGAAAATAACATGGAAGGAAAAACTCAAAGTCTGTCGAAATTTTCAAAACTAAAAAAAGTAGGGAAATATAATGCGTAATGCGTTTTGTCGAGGTTCTTGGTCTATATAATGCCATTAAAGAAGAAAAAATCGCTTGTCTGAGATACCATTTACTTTTACAAAAAACTGATGATAAAAATTACGGCTACATCAAACCTGGTCGATTTTTCAACCGAGGTCAAGTACATGTATGTTAACGTGCATGATATTACGAAGCTCAAAGTGAAACCATGATTAATTAAACAGTTGTGTGATTTATCGTTCTTCTGAAAATAAACATTTTTACAATTCGTGCGATCCACTCATTTCTCCGCCTTTTAAACAGACGTTACGAAAATAATTTGTGAAACATGAAAATGAAGTGCCTAAGTGTTTACAAATTGGATAAACAAATGCCACGAGAAAAATAAAATTGCATTCATGCAAATCATTCTGAACGGTTGGCACACTGGAGGCATTTCTCTTACGCGCTGGGTGCGTTAGGGGGACCCTCTGTCTCCCTTGCTTTATTTTCTTTGCATGGAGGTCTTGGCCTCCCTCATCCGCAGCTCTCCTGGGATTGAGGGGTTTCTCCTTCCTGGTGCCAGCAGACTCCAGGCGCGTGTTTGCCTGTATGCTGATGACACCACGGTGATCCTTGACCGACCTTTTTTTAACGTCAGCGTTAATGAAAATGGTTCTGTCGCCAAGCTTAATCTTAGTAAAACTGAAGCAACGTGATTGGGGGCCTGGCGGTCTCGTTCTGATGAGCCCCTTGGCCTTACTTGGGTTAGAAAAATGAAGATCATTGGCGTTGTCTTCCCCGCCAATCTTACATCGTCAGTGGTCTCAGGTTATCGGGCCAGGGTTTTCTCTCGAGGATCACTGGTCTTTCGTACGGGATTCGTTTACTGAGAATTTTAAGAATGATGTCGTTTGGTTGATTATCCTTCGTGGCGTCAAGGTGCGCGATTCTCTCTTCAACTAGGGTGTTATCTCTTCTAGTCAATACGCCTCTTGTCCCCGACGTCAGACAATTGACCATTGCTTTTTAAACTGACGTAGGGTCAAGAGGGTCTGGTTGCACTTTGCACCAGCCCTCTCCCTGGTGCTTGGTTCCCAGTTTGCTGTAAGTCTTTTAACCGTTTTTTGCTTTCGCTGGCTTCCTGCTGGTGCTAAGAGGACCCGCATTGCACGCCACTTGGTGAAATCCATTCCCTACGGCATTTGGATCTTTCGGAATAGGGCCACCTTTCAAAACGGCAGAGAAGACCATCGGGCGATTATCCGTTATGTCCGTAATGATTTAAAACAGAGAGTTTTCCTAGATTCTAAGCGATTTTCTCAATCTCGCTTCCGCGATCTTTGGCTTCTCGACGGTTTTTGTGCCCTGGAGAGCGGACTTCCCCGCGTTATAATCTAGTTGTACATTTAAACCCTTGTAACCTTTTTGTCCGCGCGCTGTTCGCGATGTCCGCTATCAGGCGTTCTCTTTAAGCGATTTGTGCTGTTCATGGACTCTACCGTTAGGGCCCCGCGCTCTGGCGGCTAGCTGCTTACTCCGACTTTTGGTTTCAATGGGTTTTTCTGTGCTTCCTTTTCTTTAGTGGCGTGTGTTTGTAAATAGCTTGTTTTAGTTTTTATTGGAAGCAAAGGTTGTCTTTCACGAAACAAAGTAGCTCTCCATGGCTGCTCATTGACCAGGTGCACTGGTTGTGCGCATGCGTGATTTGCTTTTTTGTTTTGTCACTATAGAGTTCACAGACCAGTGGGACACATTGTCTTTGCAGGACGTAGATAAACGACCTAGCACTACATTGAGTTCTAGTAGCTTATTAGGTAGAGCATCCGACTTGTGTTACGGAGGTTGTAGGTTCGCTTTTTGCCTAGGACTCTATCAGTTGACCGGCGTTGCCAAGCAACATGAGTGATATTGAAGTTGTGGAGCCTAATTACTCGAAGGGAAAGACATTTATTATTATTATTTCGTGGATGCCTGTGGCAGGCGGCCACGGTAAAAATTCGAGCCCGTTCCTTTTTCTTTATCTTTTTTTCTTCTTCCTGGTTTTCTTCTTAGAAGTATCATACGGTAATTAGCCACTTGCTTGTGTTTGTCACTAGAGTTAAGCCCCCTGTTGGCTGGGGTTACTACTTGGATAGGTGACAACACGTAACAGCCAGTGGTGTTGATTTTTTCTCCTTTTTTTTTCTTCTTCGTAGTCACCCGCGCACCGGTGGCTCAGTTGGTTGTGCATCGGGTTATCACGCGGGAAGTCGAGAGTTCGACTCCAGCCGGACTCAGGACTCAGGGTCTTAAAATAACTGAGGAGAAAGTGCTGCCTTTGTAATTACACCCGCAAATGGTTCGACTTTCAAGTCTTCTCGGATAAAGACTGTAAACTGGAGGTATCGTCTCATAGCCCTTGTTGAAAACCAAGTAGTATGGGACGTCAAAGAACCCACTCACTTCTCGAAAAGAGTAGGAGACGTTGTCCCCGGTGTTTTGGTCTGACCTAATCTGCTCGAGGGCATCATTTACTTTCTGAAATAAATTGTAAACTGGGTAACAAGCAGTCTGGCCAAAGTCCCCGACAAAAAGCATTGTAAATTAGTTCTGAAAAGCCCCGAGGGGGAGAGACTAATAACTTCACTTCATTTCAGATCACTTCTAAAATTGCAATGTTTTTCTTTATCCTCGTATCCCGCGTAAAGAGACACGAAAAGGTTTTCACCAGACCAGACTGGCGGTTTAAAATCGGGCCCTCTCCATATCAACAAGGCAGTTAGTTACCAATCTGGTTTTTGCATTGTGTTTATAACATTTTGCGCGATTTCGAAGATGGTATCCACCTCTTCAGATTGCAGTTTTGACGCCAATAGGTAAGGCTTTGCTTTTTTGGCTCATTTATGGAGTGGATGAGGTCAAGAGAAAATGAGGGGACAGAGAGGGAGGCTCCCGGTCCAGCCCTTGGGATATGTCATGCCCACGAAAGTTATTTTTAGACGAGCGGAAGTCTTTGCTCTAGCGGAAGTCTGTCTTCCGAGACGTCCGCATGCAGGCTAACCTCGGTCTGATGTTTGCCGCCATTTTCTCTTTTCACTAAGAACCTGAAGAGCCTGAGATAAAGCGCTTTCTTGATTCAAGTCCTATTTTTTAAATCGAAGTCAATCTGTTATAGTTGATGAGGCTTATTACTTATCGCGTGATACCGAGTATGGTGTGCGGCATGCAGACATCTGTCCTTGGCCCAATATTATATTTGTTATATACATCTCAACTTGGCGATATTATCAGGAAGAACGACATGGAATCTCATTTTTATGCGGATGACTCGCAAATTTATTTTTCCTTTGATTCTGCTACACCAAACTGTTCGTTTGTGGTTTCTCGTATGGAGGCTTGTATTCATATGACCTTGTGTCCTGGATGTCATGTAACAAACTGAAGCTGAATGGCGATAAGACGGAACTTTTAATTATCAGTCCTCAACATCAACTTTCTTTTTCCTTTCCGTCTGTTACAGCTCATGCCGGATCCATCATGAAGCCTTTTTATCTGCCAGAAATATTGCGCAACTTTTCCATTTTCTTGACGTGGAAAAACTAAAAATAAAAACAAAACGGAGAAATTCCACGCATATTCTGACTGGATCGCCCTATGGCAACCCAGTGATTATCCCAACCTGTTGTATGGTTGGTCAAGCAAGCATGTTCCGACGAAGCAGAATTTTCCACTCTGCAAAAAAATCGACCATCAATATCTTTGTTTGGAGGCATGGCACATTAATTCCAATAACTAGACTACAATCGCATGTGAAAGTCAGAAAGAACTGCTTTTTCATATCGTTAAAATATATTAGAAAGTGACATGGAAATGGTACTCAACTATAGCCCAAATTTTAAATTACTTTAAATGAATTAACAATAAGGAACAAACCGACAAACCATAATACCTTTCTTTGGAATATTATTATTTTATTAGTATTTTACAAACCACAATATGATAAAAAACTGCATCAACGCAAATGCTCCCTTTTATTTTCTTCGTTCTTCTCCCGGCCCCGACGACGCCTGCGAGGAAGTTTAAAAGCACGTAAAGAACATTGTAGTCAATATTAAATTAAATCCTGTTAGCGTTCCTGTTGACACTGTACTAATGGTTCGTTTAATAATTAACATAACTCGATCAACACCTGCAATCCTCTAATGCATGTGCACCTTCTTCTCCTTCGATTATGATATTAAAACGACAGCAACGTTTGTCTTTGGTCCGACCATTTCATTTCCACGTGGCATCTCATTTGTTGAATCGTCATGACTTTTTGTGTTCCATCAAGAAAACTTAGTTGGTTCGGTTTGAGATATGGTCCGCTGTTAAGGGAAAACATCAATGGAGTATTTCTCGGTCAAGCTTCAAGAATCCTTCAAGAAATTGTTCTGCCTCTGCTTTCAACCAAAAACTGTCTTTTCTTGCATTTTTTCCTTGCAACTATGCTTTATTAAGACTTTCGAGAACAATAATTTAACTCTCAGCAATTAAACACTTGCAATATTTAAGTAGCTCAGTACGTCAGTATTTGTCATATATTCACTTAATTAACGCGTCAATTTGAACATTAGAGAGACGGTCATCATATTTATTACAAACAACTGAAAGTTGGCCTTCGAACCAGCAGTATATCTCCACTGGGATTCAGCTGAGAATGTATCGGCTACGTATTTTCCTTACATTATTTTACTCGCCGTTAAGTGTCTTGGCTGCGCAAGGCAACACACAGTGCCGTGAATCAGGAAGTCAACGTGGAGTCGCCCTTCGACATGCAGTCTACAGCTCCAAGATAATACAACGCTATTTTGACTGCGTTAACGAGTGTATCAACGATCCGCCATGCGTGAGCATCAACTTTTGGTGGGACACCAGGAAATGTGATTTGAACTACAAAACAAAGGAACACAGTTGTCGCGCTTGTTTAGTAGCTGAACCACACTCAACTTACATGGGAATAGGGAAACTACCTGGAAACCGAGGTAAGCAGTAGTTTAACTCCCTTTCCAAATCGTTGTTTTTCGAGATCACTTTTAAGATACAAAATTTCAAGTGAGTAACGGTGAGTGGGTACAAAACGAAGACCAAGGACCACTTCAAAAGTCGTCTTGAAATCACTTGAAACTAACTGGAACATGATTCTCGACCGAAAACCTAGAGGAAACAACATTTGCGGTTTACAAAGAAATTGACCAGGGTCTTCCTTTTGTAGAAACCCCACAAAAACTACAAAAGGAAGACATCTTTATATCGCTTGAAAACAGCCAGAACATGATTCTCGAGTGAAGTGAGAAACAAGAAACATGGCGATTTTCAGTGAATTTTGACCCGTTCAAATTCCAAAGCATTGGCAAACAAAATGGCGAAAAATCCCTTTGTATCAGTGACCAACATTTTAACGAGGTAATAAGATTTAGCAATACTCTCTTAGGGCCCGTATGCACTAGGCTAACAAAATTTGTTTGACTCTACCAAAAATCTTGACAAAAATTGTCTCCACTAAATTTTCAATTTGGTAATTGTGGGCGGACAATATTTGTGAACCATAAAGTGTCAATCACGTTGAAATTGAATTTGCGTGAAAGCTTTATTAATCTTCGATAGAAAATATTGCTTCGACATATAATTGCTTTTAGTTCAATTACATAGGTGATGATTAAAAATGCTCTGCCCTGATTGGTTGCTCTTGGGTAAATAACGATCTTAACGGTTGTTTTCTTATTTGGAAGCCAGAGATAGGTCTCTGAATCATTTCTTGTTAGTATACTCCTGTAATTCAGCTGACTTTTTCAAATCTTTCCTTATCGAATATAAATTCTTTATACCGCAATTGAACTTGTTAGGATATTTTTATTAATAAGCAGCTTCGTTATGCAAAGGATATAAAAAGAAAGAGGAGTTCGCCAAGCCATCAATTTCAATGCTTAAATAATGTTTTGTCAATTTAAACCGCAAAGCCCGCCGAAGGCACTTCAAAAACAAGTAATTTATCCTATTTTGAAACCAATCCCCAGAACAATTTTCTTTATGGAAGTTTATTAGTATTAAAAAAAATTGTCCTTGATCTTTAATGCTCTCTCTTGAATCTAACTTTATTTGTTAGGTCAGTAGGAACAAGAAAAGGTGAGGGTAGGGAACTCATACAAATGCCGCTTTACATGTTTTTTTCAGTCCCCGCTCGCCACTGTGCTGTGGGAGTTATTTTGGTCTCGTGCCCATGGTCGCGCAACCAGTGATTACCAATCAGGTGTCTTTCTTAAAGTAGCCGCGCATCATGACCACGGGCTAAATTGAGATTGAAAAAAAAAATTGGAAGGGACCCTTTTATTGTGGATGTGTTCTCTCCCCCCATCCTCTCTTGATCCTCTCTTGGTAGGAAATAGTGCGGACTTTGGCCCATGAAGAAAAAGAACATCGTCGGTTAAGCGCTAACAATTATATTTTCTCTGTAAAGGATACGCCAATTCTTGCACCGCTTTAAAAAGATTGGACCCTACATCAAACAGTGGAGTTTACGCCATTGATCCTGACGGTGAAGGAGGCTTGCCACCGTTTGACGTCACTTGTAACATGACTGACAAGAATGGAGTTGGCGTGACAGTCATCAGTCACGACAGTGAGAACAGAACACGTGTCAAGGGATGTGAACCTGCTGGTTGTTACAAACGTGACATTCACTACTCCGGAACAACTCTGTCTCAACTGGAAATGCTCACCAGAGTCTCCTCGGACTGTGAACAGTTTATCATGTACCAGTGTTATCAAGCTCAGCTTTTTCGCCGCATAGTGAATGGAGCATGGTGGATGTCACGTGACTCAAAAGAAATGACTCACTGGGGTGGAGCATCTGGTCATAACAAGTGCGCATGTGGGATGACCAACTCATGCGCAGACTCTCGCTTTGGTTGTAACTGTGATAAGAATGACAAGGTCTGGCGTGAAGACAGCGGTCTCCTCACCAACAAGACTCAGCTTCCAGTTTCGCAGCTCAGGTTTGGAGATACTGGAGGCAGAGGGGAGCAAGGGTACCACACACTCGGAAAATTCAAATGCTATGGAACAGCATGATCTCAAGTGATCTTATTTCACGGTATCTATTACGGTCTAATGAACAAGCAATTTTCTTTTGGTTATGACTTTAAGGGGTTATATCACGTAGTTTTAGGTAAAATTCTTGTCACGAAAATGCTGATAAAATTAAAAAAATAGAAAAACAAGAAAGATTGAAAGAACCCTAAGGGATGCATGGATAGACCACGCACAAAGTTAAAAGCAAGGGAGCTTCTTGAGATGATTTGGATGGGGTTACCGAATCTTGGCTGACAAGATGAAGTTTCGACCATTTTCTCAGCTACTCACATGTCAGTCAGCTAACAGTAAATTGAAATTCCTAGAATATAAATAACCTTAGTTTGATCGTTCTGGGACTGGAAAAACTGTATAACATGGAAACATGGCTTATTTAATGATTCTCCAGGTTAAAAATGGTTCAAGACTGACAAATCTCCTCATCCGATGTCAGGTCACTTTAGTTACAACAGCAATCACAGATTTTATTAGATTTGCACTGAAGCCTGGGATGAACTTTGGAGGGAGCTGCTCTCAAGAAGACCTTCCAAACACTGTGCCTTTTCCACGTTTAATAATATACATGACAATATGACTCGATTATGATTGGCTGATAGCGGTGCTGTATTTTGCAAACAGTGCAAAAAAGACTTAACTGATTAGAGTGTAATGTGAAGTGCTAGTTTTGAATCCACGACCTTCGGGTTAGATCACAGGCGGCCCACACTCGGAGGGTAGAAAATTATAAGGATTTGTATGGGAATCTCGATAACAAACTCAAAAAGGTATTTACACGCAAAAGTTCTCAACAAAAAAGCCGTACACGGTATAGCTCCACCTTGCCCACTCGGGAAGCCAATCTCAGCGAGGGATTTGGTTTAACTTGCCCGCTCACGGAGCTAGTCATATAATAATGTATTGTATTGTATTGTACATAAGGACCTGGACCCACGTGAACGTCACACCATGCATTGTCCAATCACATTTTAGGTGCCATGTGCTTACAGACCATTATGTCAAAGTCGAACCATTGCCACTGTTTCATTCCAGTCTTTAATGCGAAAAGCATCTACACTGAAATTCCCTCCCATCCCTCCCTGTCTGTGATTGTGTTACATTTAATGAGCTATTTAACATGGACTCATACAGTGTTTGCACCTTATAAAATAATCATGTGGTGTCACAAAATTCTTTTTTGTTTCGTTTTGTTCTTTGTTTCCTTAGCTGTATAGTTTATTTCGTTAGTGTTAAATTATTTAGCGTTAATGTAGTGTCGTAGTCAACCGTAATTGGTACCTTTAAAAAATACTTTGTAACTTTATTTGTTCTTAAAAGTCTCCCTTTTGAAAATACTATTGTAACTGTAGGATTGCAAGTGTCGTGTTTAAACAAAAAGTTTCTCAGTAAGTGTTAATTGTAGAATACATTATTATGTAAAGATATAAATGTAAGTAACGCTTTGTAAGGGTGTGGTGGTAAACAGTTGAGGGAAAGTTGACCAGAGGGATGGCAAATTTTAGAAGAAAATGGAGGGTAGAAACTCTCAAACAGTCAATGCTGAGAGTCTTTAGCAGACCCCAACCGTACATCAAGACAAAACCCCTTTGTCTACGGTGGAGGAACGAGCGTGGAGAATATTACTGTACGACTCTTTAGTGTAAAGGAAAACAGAAAAGCTGAGCGCCGGAGTTGACAAAAGAGAACAGGAAAAGTACTAAGTCCGAGAAAGATAGAAGGCACCGGAGAGCAGAAGCAGAAGCGGACCGAGAAGTAGTTGGTTTTCAGTTGCATTGTTGGCTGGTGTTTGTTGGTTTGTGGGTTAGTTGGGTAGTTGCTTTATTGGAGTGAAACCGAAGAACTGAACTGTTTAAAAATGAAAGTACACAGAGTAAAGTAATTAGTTAATTTAGTGTTGTCATTTAAATGTATATAAAGCATTAAGTAAATCTAACTAAGATTAGTTAATTGAGAGATAATAACTGTAGTAACTGTTATGCTTGTGGTTAAAATATATCTTAAATTAAAATTCATAAGCGTTTCTTAATTTATGGTGGTTAGTAGTGCGATTGTTGGAAGGGGTTTGGGTGTAATTTTTTTTTTTTTTTTTAATTTTGTTCCGATTGCGTTTTGTTTCTTTTCCCGGGCCTTCCGGACCCACCTCACATATAGTCGATTGTGAAATAAATTATGGGTAGGGATGAAGTGTTCCCATGCGGGTCCCCTCATGCCCCATAGACTCACTACACTAGGGTTGTGTGCCTTCTGATCGCACAACGGTTGCCATAGAAACCAGGAGGCGCAACCATAGATAGGATAAGGACTTCTCATTTGGCCTTGGGGTTTGTAACCCCTTGGAGACGATCGCCACCTGTCCTTGCCGGACATCTTAGTTAAACTGCCTTTTCATGAGCTGATAATGGAGTGCTTCATCTCCTACCCCATCACTTCACAATCTGTTGTTGTGGGTTGGGAACATTAATTGTGCAATTTGGAATAAATAAGCACTTGTAATTTTTTCAAATTTTCTTGACAGCAATAATGTTGTTAGCACCTTTCCTACAGCTAAAAAATAAAACTGCTAAAATACCCTATGTAATTGGCCACTGCAATAATCTTTGTTTGTCCCCCCCCCCCCCTAAATGTTTGCATAAGCATTGTTTCCAGTTTCTCTTGGGACTTACAATGGTGCCAAGAGAAAACAAAAACAATGCTTATGCAAAATTTGGGGGGACAACCAAAGAATATTATGGTATTTTCCGAAGTGGCCTATCGATTTATACGCATGTTTTTCGTAAATTTCTTTTATCGAAGAATCTATTGATCCAAGATGACAATTCCCCTTTTGGATTTTCCAAAAAAAACGCACCTTTTTTTTAAATTGTCGTCTTATGCACGTGCATATGTATTCATACCTTATTATATATAAATTAAAGAGTTAATTTAAGTCGTGCCAATTATGTTAAGCGTTATTTTCCACAACGTTAATTAAGTGCAGCGTTAATTTCCTTGCTATTAATTTCCATTATTTTAAGCCTAATTTTGAAACATTTTCAGACATTCATGACACCTAAAAAAAAATATAATAAGGTCCAAGCTTTCTTTCTTTCCGTTAACCCCTACATTAATTAGAATTTTGAGGACTGTTTTGTTGATCAGAGGGGTCAGTTTTGTGATTAAAGTGATTTTTTTTGCATCCAGTGTTGAATAAATTCCTTTCAGTGGTCACCACCAACTGTGTCTTAATCGCGTTAATCTCCTTTATTGTGAAAGTCTACCTATTCCTTAGCGCACCCTGGTGCCTACAAACACCCGCCTTGTTTGTTAGCTACGCCACGCTGATGAGGCCCAGCTGGGCCGAAACAGTTGTCCGTGGCTACTGATTGACTGGGTGTTGGCCACACCGGGTTGGTGTTAGCGTGTGTTACCTTGCTTTTTTGTTTTCTCACTTGTGTGACACACCGATTCCAGCTTCCCACACGCTTGCCGTCGGAGAACAGTTTTGCTGTTTTCAATCCAGCTCGCCTCGTGTCTTGCATGTGGAGCTGCCACAAAAAGGGGTGCCTTAAAAAAAGTCAACCTGGTATGTTAGCTGCGCCATGCTGCTGTGGCCTAGGGAAAACGAGAAATAACCCAGGGCGAAGCCCTATCAGTCTATCGTCTTGCTTTCGCTTGTGGTATCGCTGCATTGGCCTTTGGCCTTGCAGTGTTATGTCAGGTGCTTATGTTGATCATCAGCACAGCTGGGCTGAAGATGATCCCCATGATGTGTCTGTCGTGTCTTTAGATGATTCTGTTCCTCCGTCTTATGCCCAGATGGCCCTGCCTGGCCGCTGTCCAGGAGTGTCGAGTCAGTCTATGGAGGATGATTACATTATGAAAAATGAAGCGCGTCTTTCTGATGTCGAAAAGGATCGGATCCATTCGTTGAATATTCTTCCTGAGAGCCCCTGTACGGCTCACTTTGTCTTTGCTGCAAGATACGCCTTTGTCTCAAGTTTTCACTGATTTTAAAAATTGCGGCATTCGTGTACCTGGTGTTAGGTGTTTGCAGCGCAGTCCCAATGGTTTTATATCCGTAGGGTTTTCTACGTCCGAGTATCGTGATTGTTTTCTTCGTAAGTCCTCGTTCATCTCTCATCGTGCTCGTCGTAATTCTTGGTCGTTCACTTTCGTGGTAATCTATGAGCTCCTGGATGAAGCCCTTTCTCATCGTCTTAGCCATTATGGCTCTGTACATGGAATTCGTCGGTGTGGCCGCCAGGGTTATGATGACATCCAAAGTGGTACACATGTGGCTAGAATGGAGTTGTCCGAGTCAATTCCTTCGTTCATGCGTTTTGGCAGGAAGCCCCTTAGGATTAAGGACGAAGGTCAGGTCCCCACCTGCCGCAAGTGTCATTTGCCAGACCATGTTGGCAGAGCGTGTCCTAAAATGTTGTTTGTTTCAACTGTGACCATCTGGGTCATACCTTAAGTGGCTGTACCGAAGAACCTTCTAATGTTCCGCCTTCTTCTGTTCCACTTTCTGCACCTCCTTTGCAATCAACGTTATCGTCGTTATCGTCCTCTTCTGGTATGTCTACTCCTCAAGATTCTCCGTTGCGCTCTCCATTCTGCGTAGTCTACTCAAGATTCCGCTCAGCAGTCTGCAGATCCTTCACAGCTCTCACAGCCTCAATCTCTCTTCGAGTCTCCTGAGCCTCCCTTTGCGCCTTTTCCGGTTCCTTCCCCTCCATCAAGCGTTATTACTGGTACGCTTACTGTATTGGATTTGGAACTTGCCGCTGAAGTTCTTTCACAATCTCCTCCTACTGTTTCAGATGAAGCCTTGGCTGCTATGGAAATTTCTGAAGTTAGTCCTGTTGTTTCGCCTCCTCCGTCTCAGACTTCTGTTCGTGCTTTTGTTTCGCGTGTGGCGTCCAAGCCTAAGCCTGCTAGGCTGGACCCTGCTGATGGTCCTGCTGATGGTCCTCCTCCAAGTAAGAGCGGAGGGGTTGGCGCAGTGGTAAGATCTCTGCCTTCCAACCCTAAGGTCCCGGGTTCCATTCTTGGTTCTGCCGAGACTGGAATATTTGGCGACCTTCTTTCCCGCTAAAGTTCACTCAGCTTTCCATCCTTCCGAGGTCGGTAAAATGAGTACCAGCATGCATGGACTGCTTAGAAGCGGCTGCAATTTGCGCCTGTATATGCTTCCAGTCCGCTGGGGGACTGATCATTGAAAAGCGCCTTTGAGACGTTAGTGATAAGGGCGCTATATAAATGCACCACTTTACTTTTTTACTTTTACTTTACTTTAAGTCGACTACACCCTTACCGGTTAGCTCTGGTAGGAAAACATAACCCTCGTCCTTCATGAATTTTCAAATTGTTTCCTTAAATTCTGGGGGTTTCAGTAGACTTTTTTTCAGAATTATCTTATTGATATTCTCCATGCTTAGTACGATGTCTATTGTTTTCAAGAAACCTTTATTACTGATCTTGAAGCTTTTTGTGGCTTTTCTAAAGCCTGGCGTGGGCCTTCTTTCTGGTCTCCCGCTTTTGACAAACGAGCCGGTGTTTTAACTTGCTTTTCTGATTCCTTTTCGGGTGTAATTAGGAATTGAAAAAGAGATGTGTCTGGTAGGGTTATTAGTCTTGTTTTTTCTTGTTTTTGAACTCGATGATCTTGAAAAATATTGTGTAGGCTAATATATAAGTCAACATCAAATCGACAATTTCGGAACTTCTAAAATTTGTAACATGGATCGAAAAGCCGAGACGTTCACATCTGGCAACAAATGTAGATCATTCAGTTTTACTCTACAGACTGGAAAATCGTTTTAACATCAGAGATAAAGCGCTTTCTTGATTCCAGTCCTATTTTTCAAATCGAAGTCAATCTGTTATAGTTAATGAGGCTTATTACTCATCGCATGCAGAGATCTGTCCTTGGCCCAATATTATATTTGTTATATACATCTCAACTTGGCGATATTATCAGGAAGAACGACATAGAATTTTATTTTTATGCGGATGACTCGCAAATTTATTTTTCCTTTGATTCTGCTACACCAAACTGTTCGTTTGTGGTTTCTCGTATGGAGGCTTGTATTCATATGACCTTGTATCCTGGATGTCATGTAACAAACTGAAGCTGAATGGCGATAAGACGGAACTTTTAATTATCAGTCCTCAACATCAACTTTCTTTTTCCTTTCCGTCTGTTACAGCTCATGACGGATCCACCATGAAGCCTTTTTACCTGCCAGAAATATTGCTCAACTTTTCCATTTTCTTGACGTGGAAAAAATAAAAATAATAATAATAAAACGGAGAAATTTCACGCATATTCTGACTGGATCGCCCTATGGCAACCCAGTGATTATCCCAACCCGTTGTATGGTTGGTCAAGCAAGCATGTTTCGACGAAGCAGAATTTTCCATTTTGCAAAAAAAAAAAACCGACCATCAGCGTCTTTGTTTGGAGGCATGGCACATTAATTCCACTAACTAGACTACAACCGCGTGTGAAAGTCAGAAAGAACTGCTTTTTCATATCGTTAAAATATATTAGAAATTGACATGGAAATGGTATTCAACTATAGCCCAAATTTTAAATTACTTTAAATGAATTAACAATAAGGAGCAACCCGACAAACCACAATTCTTTTTTTGGAATATTATTATTTTATTAGTATTTTACAAACCACAAAATGATAAAAACCTGCATCAACGCACATGCTAATCTGCCTCCATTTTATCTTCTCCGTTCCTCTCCCGGCCCCAACGACGCCTGCGAGGAAGTTTAAAAGCACGTAAAGAACATTGTAGTCAATATTAAATTAAATTCTGTTAGCGTTCCTGTTGACACTGTACTAATGATTCGTTTAATAATTAACATAACTCGATCAACACCTGCAACCTTCTAATGCAGGTGCACCTTCCTCTCCTTCGATTATGATATTAAAACGACAGCAACGTTTGTCTTTGGTTCGACCATTTCATTTCCATGTGGCATCTCATTTGTTGAATCGTCATGACTTCAGCTTTGTGCTCCATCAAGAAAACTTAGTTGGTTCGGTTTGGGATATGGTCCGCTGTTAAGGGAAAACATCAATGGAGTATTTCTCGGTCAAGCTTCAAGAATCCTTCAAGAAATTGTTCTTCCTCTGCTTTCAACCAAAAACCGTCTTTTCTTGCATTTTTTCCTTGCAACTATGCTTTATTAAGACTTTCGAGAACAATAATTTAACTCTCAGCAATTAAACACTTGCAATATTCAAGTAGCTCAGTACGTCAGTATTTGTCATATATTCACTTAATCAACGCGTCAATTTGAACATTAGAGAGACATGGTCATTTTTATTACAAACAACTGGAAAGTTGGCCTTCGAACCAGCAGTATATCTCCACTGGGATTCAGCTGAGAATGTATCGGCTACGTATTTTCCTTACATTATTTTACTCGCCGTTAAGTGTCTTGGCTGCGCAAGGCAACACACAGTGCCGTGAATCAGGAAGTCAACGTGGAGTCGCCCTTCGACATGCAGTCTACAGCTCCAAGATAATACAACACTATTTTGACTGCGTTAACGAGTGTATCAACGATCCGCCATGCGTGAGCATCAACTTTTGGTGGGACACCAGGGAATGTGATTTGAACTATAAAACAAAGGAACACAGTTGTCGCGCTTGTTTCGTAGCTGAACCACACTCAACTTACATGGGAATAGGGAAAACACCTGGAAACCGAAGTAAGCAGTAGTTTAACTCCGTTTTCAAATCGTTGATTTCGAGGTCACTTTTATAGGATACAAAATTTTAAGTGAGTAACGGTGAGTGGGTACAAAACGAAGACCGAGGACCCAAAAACGAAGAACGTTTATTTTGCTTCCAAAATCGTTAAGGTGGCGTCTAACGGTATCGGCCGCTTTCTGATCTTTAAAAGATAAATAAAAGATATAGATAATAAAAGATAAATAAACATTGTCTAGTACGAACTATGCTTGAGCGCGCCTATCGACTGTCATCCTCTTGGGAGTTTTTTACTGAAGAATGCACTCGACTTGAAAACGTTTTTTCCAATCTTCATTATCCGAAAAATCACATCAATCGGATTGTTAATCGACTCGTTTTGGAAAAGAGATCTCCAACACAGACAACACTGAACTCGACTACAGTTAAATTGCGCGAATAGCATTACCTTTTAAAGATCAGAAAGCGGCCGATACCGTTAGACGGCAGCTTAACGACCTTGAAAGCAAAACAAATGTTAAGGCCCGTGCAAACGCTCGCAACATTGTTGGGCTCAACATGTTGCGAGCGTTTGCACACCATGTTGTGTGTTGTTACGACTTGTTGGAAGTTGTTGGATGAAGTTTGACCAGTTTCAATTTTCATCCAACAACTTCCAACAAGTCGCAACAACACACAACATGGTGTGCAAATGCTCGCAACATGTTGGGCCCAACAATGTTGCGTCTTGTTGGCCAACAATGTTGCGAGCGTTTGCACGGGCCTTTAATTAAACTCTAGCACTTGTATTTATTTATCACTGTGATAATGGAGTTACGATGACTTCGAAACGTCGTGAAAATAAAAATCTAGTCAGTTTCATTTGTTTTTCTTTCTAAGTTTAATTACATAGGTGATTAATTATGGAAAATTCTCTGCGCTGATTGGTTGCTCTTGAGTAAATAACGGTCTTTTTAGCGATTGTTTTCTTATTTGGAAGCCAGAGATAGGCCTCTGAATCATTTCTTGTTAGTATACTCCGGTAATTCAGCTGGCTTTTTCAAATCTTTCCTTGTCGAATATAAGTTCTTTATACCGCAATTGAACTTGTTAGGATATTTTTATTATTAAGCAGCTTCGTTATGCAAAGGATATAAAAAGAAAGAGGAGTTCGCCAAGCCATCAATTTCAATGCTTAAAAAATGTTTTGTCAATTTAAACCGCAAAGCCCGCCGAAGGCACTTTAGAAACAATTAATTTATCCTATTTTGAAATCAATCCCCAGAGCAATTTTCTTTATGGAAGTTTATTAGTATCTAACTTATTTGTTAGGTCAGTACGAACAAGAAAAGATGAGGGTAGGGAAATCATACCGATGCCCCCTTACAGGTTTTTTTCAGTCTCCGCTCGCCACTGTGCCGTGAGAGTTATTTTGGTTTCGTGCCCATGGTCGCGCAACCAGTGATTACCAATCAGGTGTCTTTCTTAAAGTAGCTGCGCATCATGACCACGGGCTAAATTGAGATTGAAAAAAAAATTTAAAGAGGCCCTTTTATGGTGGATGTGTTCTCTCCCCCCATCCTCTCTTGATCCTCTCTTGGTAGGAAATAATGCGGACTTTGGCCCATGAAGAAAAAGAACATCGTCGGTTAAGCGCTAACAATTATATTTTCTCTGTAAAGGATACGCCAATTCTTGCACCGCTTTAAAAAGATTGGACCCTACATCAAACAGTGGAGTTTACGCCATTGATTCTGACGGTGAAGGAGGCTTGCCACCGTTTGACGTCACCTGTAACATGACTGACAAGAATGGAGTTGGCGTGACAGTCATCAGTCACGACAGTGAGAACAGAACACATGTCAAGGGATGTGAACCTGCTGGTTGTTACAAACGTGACATTCACTACTCCGGAACAACTCTGTCTCAACTGGAAATGCTCACCAGAGTCTCCTCGGACTGTGAACAGTTTATCATGTACCAGTGTTATCAAGCTCTGCTTTTTCGCAACATAGTGAATGGAGCATGGTGGGTGTCACGTGACTCAAAAAAAATGACTCACTGGGGTGGAGCATCTGGTCATAACAAGTGCGCATGCGGGATGACCAACTCATGCGCAGACTCTCGCTTTGGTTGTAACTGTGATAAGAATGATAAGGTCTGGCGTGAAGATAGCGGTCTCCTCACCAACGAGACTCAGCTTCCAGTTTCGCAGCTCAGGTTTGTAGATACTGGAGACAAAAGGGAGGAAGGGTACCACACACTCGGAAAATTCAAATGCTATGGAACAGCATGATCTCAAGTGATCTTATTTCACAGTATCTATTACGGTCTAATGAACATGCAATTTTCTTTTGGTTATGACTTTAAGGGGTTATATCACGTAGTTTTAGGTAAAATTCTTGTCATGAAAATGCTGATAAAATTAAAAAAATAGAAAAACAAGAAAGATTGAAAGAACCCTAAGGGATGCATGGATAGACCACGCACAAAGTTAAAAGCGACAGGGAGCTTCTTGAGATGATTTGGATGGGGTTATTGAATCTTGGCTGAGAAGATGAAGTTTCGACCATTTTCTCAGCTACTCACATCAGTGTCAGTCAACTAACAGTAACTTGAAATTTCTAGAAAATAAATAACCTTGGTTTGATCGTTCTGGGACTGGAAAAACTGTACAACATGGAAACATGGCTTATTGAATGATTCTCCAGGTTATAAATGGTTCGATACTGGCAAATCTCCTCATCCGATGTCAGGTCACTTCAGTTACAACAGCAATCAGAGATTTAATCAGATTTGCACCGAAGCCTGGGATGAACTTTGGAGGGAGCTGCTCTCAAGAAGACCTTCCGAACACTGTGCCTTTTCCACGTTTAATAATATACATAACAATAGGACTCGATTATAATTGGCTGATAGCAGTGCTGTTTTTTGCAAACAGTGCAAAATAGACTTAACTGATTAGAGTGTAATGTGAAGTCCTTGTTTTGAACACACGACCTTCGGGTTAGATCGATACGGTGAGAGCAAATAAGTGAACGGTTGAACCGCCGTGTCAAAATTCGTTGCAAGCGAGCCTCGAAGGATTTTGAATATTTGAATATTTTTCGCTTTTTCTCAGCAATGGATACTCGCTGGAACTTGAAACTTGGTCAAAGAGAAGTAAATTTATCCGTTTGGACATCGCCGGAGTTTGAGCATGACTGTTTCCGGAGAAGAAAATGGAGGGTAGAAACGCTCAAACAGTCAATGCTGGAGTCTTTAGCAGACCCCAACCGTACATCAAGACAAAACCCCTGTGTCTACGGTGGAGGAACGAGCGAGGAGAATATTACTGTACGACTCTTATAGTGTAAAGGAAAACAGAAAAGCTGAGCGCCGGAGTTGACAAAAGAGAACAGGAAAAGTACTAAGTCCGAGAAAGATAGAAGGCGCCGGAGAGCAGAAGCAGAAGCGGACCGAGAAGTAGTTGGTTTTCAGTTGCATTGTTGGCTGGTGTTTGTTGGTTTGTGGGTTAGTCGGTTTGTTGGTTAGTTGGTTAGTTGCTTTATTGGAGTGAAACCGAAGAACTGAACTGTTTAAAAATGAAAGTACACAGAGTAAAGTAATTAGTTAATTTAGTGTTGTCATTTAAATGTATATAAAGCATTAAGTAAATCTAAGTAAGATTAGTTAATTGAGAGATAATAACTGTAGTAACTGTTATGCTTGTGGTTAAAATATATCTTAAATTAAAATTCATAAGCGTTTCTTAATTTATGGTGGTTAGTAGTGCGATTGTTGGAAGGGGTTTGGGTGTAATTTTTTTTTTTTAATTTTGTTCCGATTGCGTTTTATTTCTTTTCCTGGGCCTTCCGAACCCACGTCACATATAGTCGATCGTGAAATAAATTATGGGTGGGGATGAAGTGTTCCCATGCGGGTTCCCTCATGCCCCATAGACTCACCACACTAGGGTTGTGTGCCTTCTGATCGCACAACGATTGCCATAGAAACCAGGAGGCGCAACCATAGATAGGATAAGGACTTCTCATTTGAGGGAGTCTAACCCTCTGGAGAGGATTGTGGCCTTGGGGATTGTAACCCCTTGGCGAGGATTGTAGGCTCGCATTACCAACTTGCTGTCATGTCCTTGGGGTTTGTAACCCCCTGGAGACGATCTCCACCTGTCCTTGCCGGGCATCTTAGTTAACCTGCCTTTTCATGACCTGATAATGGAATGCTTCATCTCCTACCCCATCACTTCACAATCTGTTGTCTGTTGCACTTGTTGTTGTGGGTTGGGAACATTAATCGTGCAATTTGGAATAAATAAGCACTTGTAATTTTTTCAAATTTTCTTGACAGCAAGTATATTGTTAGCACCTTTCCTACAGCTAAAATATCAAACTGCAAAAATACCCTATGTAATTGGCCACTGCAAAAAATACTGTAATAATCTTTGTTTGTCCCCCCAAATGTTTGCATAAGCATTGTTTCCAGTTTCTCTTGGGACTTACAATGGTGCCAAGAGAAAACAAAAACAATGCTTAAGCAAAATTTGGGGGGACAAACAAAGAATATTATGGTATTTTCTGAAGTGGCCTATCGATTTATACGCATGTTCTTCGTAAATTTATTTTATCGATCGCTAAGGTTTTTTTTTTTCTGGTGGCATTTTCATTGAAGAATTTCTCCAAAACGGACCATTTAACTGCTAATTTTTCTTTTAATTAAACGCAATTCTGCGTTTGTTTTCTTGCGTTGTCATGGAAAATAATTCTTTTTTCGGATTTTGCGTTTTTTTGACGCTGAAGAATCTATTGATCCAAGATGACAATTCCCTTTTTGGATTTTCCATAAAAAACGCACCCTTTTTTAAATTGTTGTCTTATGCACGTGCATATGTATGCATACCTTATTATAGGAAATTAAAGCGTTAATTTAAGTCGTGCCAATTATGTTAAGCGTTATTTTCCGCGACGTTAATTAAGTGCAGCGTTAATTTCCGCGCCCTTAATTTCCATTATTTTAAGCCTAATTTTGAAACATTTCCAGACATTCATGACACCTAAAAAAAAATAAAACAAGGTACAAGCTTTCTTTCTTTCCGTTAACCCCTACATTAATTAGAATTTTGAGGACTGTTTTGTTGACCAGAGGGGTCAGTTTTGTGATTGAAGTGATTTTTTTTGCATCCAGTGTTGAATAAATTCCTTCCAGTGGTCACCACCAAAGTCAACCTGGTTTGTTAGCTGCGCCATGCTGCTGTGGCCTAGCGAAAAAAAGGAATAATCCAGGGCGAAGCCCTATCAGTCTATCGTTTTGCTTTCGCTTGTGGTATCGCTGCATTGGCCTTTGGCCTTGCAGTGTTATGTCAAGTGCTGATGTTGATCACCAGCAATTCTGGGCTGAAGATGATCCCCATGATGTGTCTGTCGTGTCTTTAGATGATTCTCTTCGTCCGTCTTATGCCCAGATGGCCCGGCCTGGCCGCTGTCCAGGAGTGTCGAGTCAGTCTATGGAGGATGATTACATTATGAAAAATGAAGCACGTCTTTCTGATGTCGAAAAGGATCGGATCCATTCGTTGAATATTCTTCCTGAGATCCCTTGTACGGCTCACTTTGTCCTTCCTGCAAGATACGCCTTTGTCTCATGTTTTCACTGATTTTAAAAATTGCGGCATTCGTGCGGCTGGTGTTAGGTGTTTGCAGCGCAGTCCCAATGCTTTTGTATCCGTAGGGTTTTCTACGTCCGAGCATCGAGATTGTTTTCTTCGTAAGTCCTCGTTCATCTCTCATCGTGCTCGTCGTAATTCTTGGTCGTTCACTTTCGTGGTAATCTATGAGCTCCTGGATGAAGCCCTTTCTCATCGTCTTAGCCATTATGGCTCTGTACATGGAATTCGTCGGTGTGGCCTCCAGGGTTATGATGACATCCAAAGTGGTACACATGTGGCTAGAATGGAGTTGTCCGAGTCAATTCCTTCGCTCATTCGTTTTAGAAGGAAGCTCCTTAGGCTTAAGGACGAAGGTCAGGTCCCCACCTGCCGCAAGTGTCATTTGCCAGACCATGTTAGCAGAGCGTGTCCCTGAATGTTGTTTGTTTCAACTGTGACCAGCTGGGTCATACCTTTAGTGACTGTACCGAAGATACTAAATGCAGCATCTGTAAGGAGGATGGTCATTATGCCATTGATTGTCGCATGTCCTGGTTGCGTCGCCCTGCCTTGGCTGACATTGACGTTCCACCACCTGTGTCCCATCCTTCGCACCCTTCTACTGATGTGCCTCCTGCCGGTTCTCTACCTCCTTCTGATGTTTCTGAACGCCCTCCGCCTGTTCCCTCGTCTCATCCTTTGTCCGATGATTCTTCTTCACAACCGCCTTCTGATGTTCCGCCTTCTTCTGTTCCACTTTCTGCACCTCCTTTGCAATCATCGTTATCGTCGTCATCGTTCTTTTCTGGTATGTCTGCTCCTTAGGATTCTCCGTTGCGGTCTCCATTCTGCGCAGTCTACTCAAGATTCCTCTCAGCAGTCTGCAGATCCTTCACAGCTCTCACAGCCTCAATCTCTCTTCGAGTCTCCTGAGCCTCCCTCTGCGCCTTTTCCGGTTCCTTTCTCTCCATCAAGCGTTATAACTGGCACGCTTACTGTATCGGATTTGGAACTTGCCGCTGAAGTTCTTTCACAATCTCCTCCTACTGTTTCAGATGAAGCCTTGGCTGTTATGGAAATTTCTGAAGTTAGTCCTGTTGTTTCGCCTCCTCCGTCTCAGACTTCTGTTCGTGTTTTTGTTTCGCGTGTGGCGTCCAAGCGTAAGCCTGCTAGGCTGGACCCTGCTGATGGTCCTGCTGATGGTCCTCCTCCAAGTAAGTCGACTACACCCTTACCGGTTAGCTCTGGTAGGAAAACATAACCCTCGTCCTTCATGAATTTTGAAATTGTTTCCTTAAACTCTGGGGGTTTCAGTAGGCGTTTTTTCAGAATTATCTTATTGATATTCTCCATCCTTAGTACGATGTCTATTGTTTTCAAGAAACCTTTATTACTGATCTTGAAGCTTTTTGTGCCTTTTCTAAAGCCTGGCGTGGGCCTTCTTTCTGGTCTCCCGCTGTTGACAAACGAGCCGGTGTTTTAACTTGCTTTTCTGATTCCTTTTCGGGTGTAATTAGGAACTGAAAAAGAGATGTGTCTGGTAGGGTTATTAGTCTTGTTTGTGAACTCGATGATCTTAAGATTAATGTAATTAACATTTACGCGCCTACTAATCAGACTGAAAGGAAAGTGTTTTTTGATAATTTGCGCGAATATTTTTGCCTTCTGACGCCGTTATTATTGCTGGTGATTACAATTGCTATGATCACCATCTTGACAAATTTGGTGGAAACTTTGTTCCTGCGAAATATCTTTCTGTTTTTCGTTCGACATTTTCTTTGTCAGATGCCTGTCGTAACTTTCATCCAAGGCTGCGTCAGTGCACCTGGTTTAATTCTGATTTTTCTATCGGTTCCCGGCTTGATAGGTTTTTGTTTCTCAGAGATTTATGTCTTCGGTTGCTTTCTGCGAAATTAAACCTTGCCCTTTTTCCGATCATGAGTTTGTTTATCTTTCTTCAGTCCTTTGGGAATTATTCCCGTGGTCCTGGTATTTGGAAATTCAATAACTCGCCTTTGAATGGCATCTACTAACACCAGGGACACCGGAACATTCCGGAACACCCTGGAAGTAACCCAGAACCCTCATTTTGGCTAATCCTAGGCCTAAAAACCAATTTAAGGCCTAGCTAGACCTAGGGTAAGCCAAATTGAGGGTTTTCGGTTATTTCCAGGGTGTTCCAGAGTGACAAGGTGTTCCGGTGTTCCGTTTTTCCGTTGTTCCTGGTTTTAGTACATGCCCTTTTGAATGATAGTTCGTTTTGTGAATATATTACACAACCTGCATTGATGATATATCTGGTTGTCTGCAACACTTTCCTTCAGTTACGTCGTGGTGGGATTTCTTTAAGCATTCTATTCGTTTACAAATTATATACTTTTCTAAGAACAAGTGCAGGGAGCTCTTGCGAGAGCGCGTTCTTTTGTTTAAGGGGCCGTCGATATATTCACTTTCCCCCCGCTTAACGTCAACTGGACGTTTAGGTCAGAACCCCCCCCCCCCCCCCCCCACCCCCTCCTTAACGTCCACTTGAAATTTTGCTGCCCTAGAAGTCCCTATCCGGCTCCAGTCGCTACAGCTGATTAGGAATTAATATTCACATGCACTTTTACCACAGGAAGAAGTTAACGACCTGTATCAATAAAATTGACTGCTTTAAGAACGTAGCGAGAACTTCATACATATCACTATGGTTTCCCCTACATATACAACCGTATTCTCCTGTTGATCCTATTTGTATCTCCTTCTAAACACAGAATTCAAGGGAAAAGCCAGAATCGCCACCCCCATGTTGTTACAAACACATCAAGCCGGTGGTCCGTTGGCAATTTATTTTCCCAGTCATATAAGCGTTAGTGGGTTACTCTTTCGCTTCTCTGATGCCGCGAGCTTTCTTCGTTGTTCGGCAAGATGTCAAAACAACCAACCTTGTTCGGAACGACTGTGAAAGAAACTAAACGCGCAGGATACCTGATCTACAAAGACCCACTATCTAAGAATGAAAAGTTTATCGCGCGTTTTTTTCAGCGAAACAAAGGTCAAGGTCTTGCAAAGGAAAGTGTTGTTCGATCAGCCAAAGAAAAATGCCTAGAGCTTTAGGATACAGTAAAAAAAGTTCACAATGTTAAATGTAGAATTCATGGTGACTAAGGACAGAGTTTTAAAGATTACAATTTACATTCTATTCTTGTTAAACTTGTCCTTCTTTCTCTTCAATTTTGTGACACACGTTCTAAAAATGTGTCTGTTTGCTACTGTTCAAAAGTGCACCGCACTAACGTCCACGGCCTTACCCCCTCCCCCCCTAAACGTCCAGTTGACAAGGTGAATAAATTATGTCGACGGCCCCTAATCGCATCATTGATCTTAAGCATAAATAAACTTCTGGTGATTTGTCCGTTAGCTCTGAAATATCCGAGCTTGAAGTGAACTGAAGGCCCTCACCTTAAAAGAGTTGGATGGTGTGATGTTTTGAATGGATTTCAAAACAGGATGCAAATGATTAACAACGATTTAATAAACAGTTGCAAGAAGACGTGTTACAGCATAGGTGGACGCCATGATCGTTCTGTTCGATATCCCATAGTTCCTAGCGAACATCCGGTATCAATAACTTCCGGTTTATATGAACATTACAGATGGCTCTAAGGTTCGCTCCAGAGTTCAGTGGCTTGAAGAAGGGGAAAGGACTACTCGTTATTTCTTTAAACTTGAGGGTGAGCGCTTTGAGGGTAATATTAATAATAATAATTTATTCATTTCTAGTGCCCATCTTAACATGACTATGATCAGATGCGCATTCTTAAGTTACAAATACGAGAAATAATAGATAAACCCAAAATGGCAGACTCACTTCCATTCTAGATTCTGACGATGTCGAGGTTTTTACACGTGAAGAAATCGAGCGTGCGCACGTGCACTTTTATTCAAGTCTCTTTTCTAATGAAGCTATTGATCTTCCTTCTCAACAATGTTGTTTAGATTCTGTGGGAAAATTCCTTTCTCCTTCTCAAAGCATCTCGTGCGAGGGTTTCCCGGACCAGACCTGTTCTGTTCCGGGCCGAAGCATTTTTTCAGATATTACTCTTTTGCGCGACGTCCTTGACTACATTCAACGGACTGATGAGTCTGCCATTTTCATAAGTCTTGACCAGGAGAAAGCGTTCTATCGAGTCAATCGTCCTTCGGCCCTGATTTTTGTTGATGGATTTCTACCTTTTACAACGGTGCATTCATTTGGAAAAGATGTTCTTCGATGATAAGGGCGTTAAGCCAGGGTTGATTGACAAAAGAGGTCAAAAAAAGTGTAGTCAATTACTGTGGATTACAAAAAAATAAGTATTCATGTTGCAAGTGCCAGCCACATACAAAATGCAAAGGACGATACTGATTGGAGAGAAGTGGACAAATTAATAAAAAGGCAACAGACGCCCGAAGAATTTGTAGAGTCAATGATAAGAAAGAGTGAAAATAACATGGAAAGAAAAACTCAAAGTCTGTCGAAATTTTCAAAACTAAAAAAAGTAGGGAAGCAGCCACGGTACAAATTCGAGCCCGTTCCTTTTTCTTTATCTTTTTTTCTTCTTCCTGGTTTTCTTCTTAGAAGTATCATACGGTAATTACCCACTTGCTTGTGTTTGTCACTAGAGTTAAGCCCCCTGTTCGCTGGGGTTACTACTTGGATAGGTGACAACACGTAATAACCAGTGGTGTTGATTTTTTCTCCTTTTTTTTTTGTCTTCTTGTTTTTTTTCTTCTTCGTAGTCACCCGCGCACCGGTGGCTCAGTTGGTTGTGCATCGGGCTGTCACGCGGGAAGTCGAGAGTTCGACTCCAGTCGGACTCAGGACTCAGGGTCTTAAAATAACTGAAGAGAAAGTGCTGCCTTTGTACTTACACCCGCAAATGGTTCGACTTTCAAGTCTTCTCGGATAAAGACTGTAAAGTGGAGGTACCGTCTCATAGCCCTTGTTGGAAACCAAGTAGTATGGGACGTCAAAGAACCCACTCACTTCTCGAAAAGAGTAGGAGACGTTGTCCCCGGTGTTTTGGTCTGACCTAATCTACTCGAGGGCATCTTTTACTTTCTAAAATAAATTGTAAACTGGGTAACAAGCAGTCTGTCCAAAGTCCCCGACAAAAAGCATTGTAAATTAGTTCTGAAAAGCCCCGAGGGGGAGAGACTAATAACTTCACTTCATTTCAGTTCACTTCTAAAATTGCAATGTTTTTCTTGATCCTCGTATCCCGCGGAAAGTGACACGAAAAGGTTTTCACCAGACCAGACTGGCGGTTTAAAATCGGGCCCTCTCCATATCAACAAGGCAGTTAGTTACCAATCTGGTTTTTGCAACGTATTTATAACATTTTGCGCGATTTCGAAGATGGTATCCACCTCTTCAGATTGCAGTTTTGACGCCAATAGGCAA
>NC_090892.1:53427827-53432827 GCF_036669925.1 Montipora capricornis | reverse complement strand
TCATCCGATGTCAGGTCACTTTAGTTACAACAGCAATCAGAGATTTAATTAGATTTGCACTGAAGCCTGGGATGAACTTTGGAGGGAGCTGCTCTCAAGAAGACCTTCCAAACACTGTGCCTTTTCCACGTTTAATAATATACATAACAATATGACTCGATTATGATTGGCTGATAGCAGTGCAAAAAAGACTTAACTGATTAGAGTGTAATGTGAAGTGCTAGTTCTTTGGGTTAGATCGATACGGTGAGAGCAAATAAGTGAACGGTTGAACCGCCGTGTCAAAATTCGTTGCAAGCGAGCCTCGAAGGATTTTGAATATTTGAATATTTTTCGCTGTTTCTCAGCAATGGATACTCCCTGGAGCTTGAAACTTGGTCAAAGAGAAGTAAATTTATCCGTTTGGACATCGCCGGAGTTTGAGCGTGACTGTTGCCGGAGATGTGTGATTTTATCGGCGAGATGTCGGGTAAGCTAGAAATTACTTTCCAGCTTTTCCCTTATTTAGGTACGAGTGACAACCTGGGAATTTGAGAAGTCGCTTAAATCGCATTCAATCAGGCAAATAAACACACAAAAAGCGAGAAAGTCACCACGACAATAAAGTACGGCTTTTTTGTTGAGAACTTTTGCGTGTAAATATCTTTTTCAGTTTGTAATCGAGATTCCCAAACAAATCCTTGTAATTTTCTACCCTTCGAGTCTGGGCCGCCTGTGGTTAGATCACCGCTGCTCTACCGACTGAGAGCGCTCACATGGTTCATATGGGGTACAAAACTAGCACTTCACATTACACTATAATCAGTTAAGTCTGTTGAAAAATAAAGTGCAACAGTGCAAAAAAGAGTTAACTCAGTGCAAAAATAGTTAATTCAGTTCAATTTACTCACGGAATTCTCGCTTTTGATTGGCTGATAAACAATAGGTTTTTGTAAGAACCAATCAAATCTTTTGTTTTGATATCAAACGCAAGCACTGGATAGCGCAATTTTTGCATGATTGCGTGATACCCTTGCGTCGCTTTTGCTTAACCATCATGCATATTATTATTAAGTGATCACATGATTTCTCAGCCAATTCATAAAACTTTGTAAATTACAGTTAATGTGACAACCATGACCTCAGCAAGGGATATGCAATGGACCAAGCCCATTGTCTTCTGTCCGTTACATGTATATATGGGTTATTGAGCAAGCTTGTTCGGTCGAGATGGCTGGATATTGGCCACGCTCTTTTTTCGCGTGTTTATGGACCGAGACGAAGTCCAGGTATCTTAAACACGCAAAAAAAAGAACTTGGCCAATATCCAGCCATCTTGACCGAACAAACATCCATATTTATTGTATGGGATAAAACACCAAAAACATTATCTTTGATCTTGCGGGACCAAGCGAGAAATCCCGAGTGGGCAGTATAGCTCCATCTTGCCCGCTCGGGTAGCCAATCACAGCACGGGTTTTGGTTTAACTTGCCCGCTCGAGGAGCTAGTTATATAATAATGTATTGTATTGTATTGTATTGTATTGTATTGTATTGTATTGTATTGTATTGTATTGTATTGTGTTGTATTGTATTGTACATAAGGACCTGGACTCACGTGAACGTCACACCATGCATTATCCAATCACATTTTAGGTGCCATGTGCTTACAGACCATTATGTCAAAGTCGAACCATTGCCACTGTGTCATTCCAGTTCTGTCTTTATTGCGAAAAGCATCTACACTGAAATTCCCTCCTTTCCCTCCCTGTCTGTGATTGTAGTACATTTAATGAGCTATTTAACATGGACTCATACAGTGTTTGCACTTTGTAAAATAATCATGTGGTGTCACAAAATTCTTTTTTGTTTCGTTTTGTTCTTTGTTTCCTTAGCTGTATAGTTTATTTCGTTAGTGTTAATTATTTAGCGTTAATGTAGTGTCTTAGTCAACCGTAATTGGTACCTTTAAAAAATAGTTTGTAACTTTATTTTAAAAGTCTCCCTTTTGAAAATACTATTGTAACTGTAAGATTGTGTCGTGTTTAAACAAAAAGTTTCTCAGTAAGTGTTAATTGTAGAATATATTATTATGTAAAGATATAAATGTAAGTAACGCTTTGTAAGGGTGTGATGGTAAACCGTTGAGGGAAAGTTGACCAGAGGGATGGCAAATTTTAGAAGAAAGTGGAGGGTAGAAACGCTCAAACAGTCAATGCTGGAGTCTTTAGCAGACCCCAACCGTACATCAAGACAAAACCCCTGTGTCTACGGTGGAGGAACGAGCGAGGAGAATATTACTGTACGACTCTTATAGTGTAAAGGAAAACAGAAAAGCTGAGCGCCGGAGTTGACAAAAGAGAACAGGAAAAGTACCAAGTCCGAGAAAGATAGAAGGCGCCGGAGAGCAGAAGCAGAAGCGGACCGAAAAGTAGTTGGTTTTCAGTTGCATTGTTGGCTGGTGTTTGTTGGTTAGTTGGTTAGTTGCTTTATTGGAGTGAAACCGAAGAACTGAACTGTTTAAAAATGAAAGTACACAGAGTAAAGTAATTAGTTAATTTAGTGTTGTCATTTAAATGTATATAAAGCATTAAGTAAATCTAAGTAAGATTAGTTAATTTAGAGACACAATCCCTTGGTTTGTTCAGTACTTTAATGTCCGATAACTGAGCCGCTCTAAGGAGTGTTGAGTCAATCATATTTGGTCGTGTGACCTTATGAAGTTCTCTCAGCTCTTGTTTGCGTCCATCATGATCGAACTTCAGGTGAAGCGCTATGCTACTTTATGCCAACTTCGATGGCTTGTGATGAGCTTGCCTGTTGCCGAAAATTGTTGTATTTGGGCAAGATTGGTCTTATCAGATTGGAACTTAATAGTGAGGGGAACAATTTTTCGTTTATCTGCTGTGCCAAACAACGAACAATCCTGTTGGGTGTTCCACGTGCTTGGCGAGTCTTGCACGACCATCGTCTATCAGATCTGGAGTGGAGTTTTCTTTCAATGATTACATATTGCGATCGTTCTGCAAACATCCACGTAGCATGCAGCACTTTTTAGAGACTCGAGGATCCTGTTTTGCTGTTTCAAAGGGAGTAGTGCATTCTTGAGCAGTTTAGGAGAAACTGTTGGTTGAATAGACAATATTTGTAGACATAATTATGTACCCAGTTTAACTAAGCTCAACAAGTTGTTTGGCTCCACAAGTTTCAGTTTTTAGGCCAGGTACCCGAATTCACCCAGGGACTGGTTCACAACCATAGTGTTCTTTGGAAATTGAAAAGCTCCTTGAACACCTTGGTTGCTTGAGGAGAAACTTGTCCCTTCTAAAGTGTAAGGTTAAAATAAAAGGTTTGTTAAAGTTATTTCCCATTTCAAAGGGCACTGTGTTTGCCAGATTCACTTCAAACTTATCATGGAAATGTAAATCAATACCAGTGAATAGACACTGAAAAGTCAGTCCCTTGAATTGTTGATAGAAAATCAATTTAAATGCATGCATATTGAAACATCATTTGAGGAATATTTTTTTAAATTCCCACTTTGTGAACCTAACATACATTGCTGCAGTTTTTGTTTATTGCTTGGTCGTTCAATGTCTTGATCACATCAAATTATTTAATTTTTAGGTATTTTGTCAGACCTCCATAGAGACACTATCTTTATCTAAAAGGTTAACTGGTTGCTTTTTGGAGCCATTTTGTGGAATATTTAAATAGGGAGGAAATGTTCCACATTTTATGGCAAATAGTTCTACACAGTTTTAAGGAATATTGCAGCCAAAGCTAATTAAATATGAGACTAAAATATGCTTGTTTGCACCTTTCTGGCGACCTGCGGGAGGGAAAGCTCTAGAAGCTCTCTTAGTGAGCCTTCCGCTGAAAAACTCTCCAAGTTTGGCTTTCCGGTGTCAGGGGCCGAGGTTTTTGTGCAAAATTTATCAGCGGCTTCCTTGCAGCTTATAAAGAGTGTCCCTTCGGGCAATGGTCAGTAAATGTTTTGTAGCGCTTATACCAGATACTAGCAGATTTAGCCATGCATCTAAAGTTTACAAGCTGTAATTATTTAAACAATAGAGTGTTTTTGTCGAGGAACTATCGGCTGAGAGTTGCCCCGCGGAAATTTGATGTTCTTAAAACAAATATTTGCCCGAGAAGCGAAGCTTCGAGAGCTAATATGCTAGTTTTAAGAACATCAAATTTCCAAGGGGCAACTATCAGACCGATAGTTCCGAGACATAAACACTCTATTGTCTTTATTGTTCACCACTAAATTTTCTTCCGCGCGCCAGTTGAAAAACAGTCAAAACCAACTTAATGCAGATCAATCAAATATTTATTCATACCTACAGGCTGTCACAAATGTCAATAATTCGCAGCGTACATTGGCTAAAGAATAGCGTACAACTGTCAACTGTTTTTTCAGCGGACGACTACTATTCATCCGGGTATTTCCCTCGGACGGGCACTATGGGCTGATAGTGTCTCTCCGCGGACGAACACTATCGCGTCACGTGATCAATTTAAACCAATGAGAATCGGAGAAAATTTAGTGGTGAACTATAACGCATGATAGTGATACCTTCTCTTACAGTGAGTCTTTAAAACCAACAACACAAAGATAATCGGTCATTCAAATCATGACAACAATAATCTTGCTTCATTCGCAAGTCTGGGAAGTATAGTTCGAGTGACGACCTTGAATATCAGCCAGTCTTTGAAGCATCGCAGTGGCCGCCATATTTGTTTTACGATGGTCAAAGCCGACGCTTAAACCGAAGATGTCCACCAAAGATCCGATGACGTCACGTCAGTTTGGCGGATGGAAACAAGTGACGACCAGATTGCTCAACACCATTCCGTAAAAGAATTAGTATGGCGACTCGTACAAGTAGCAGTAGTTCGGAGGACTTTCTCTCAGAAGAGAGCGACTCAAGTGCCTTAAATTTATATTACAGTGATGGAGATAATTCCGAAAATGTACAAGACACTGGGCCACGTCCCTATCAATTTGAGCAGCGAAG
>NC_090892.1:53420327-53422827 GCF_036669925.1 Montipora capricornis | reverse complement strand
TTTCAGCGGGGCCTGTCATGTGAGACTCAACTCATCACCGTCATCCACGAGTGGGCATCAGTCTTAAACGTCCATGGTCAAGTCGGCGTTGTATTTCTAGACTTTGCAAAAGCTTTTGACTCTGTCCCCCATGAACGGCTTTTACTTAAGGCTGTCTACTACGGTATTCGCAACAAGGCTAACATCTGGCTTCGAAGCTTTTTAACTGGTCGTAGCCAACGAGTTGTGATTAATGGCTCTGCTTCTTCGTGGTCCCCTGTAGTCTCCGGGGTGCCCCAGGGTACCGTATTGGGCCCCATTCTCTTTTTAATTTTTATTAATGACCTACCTAAAAACATTACATCTGGTATCAAGCTCTTCGCTGACGACTGTGTTCTTTACCGCCCCATAAATTCTGTAAGCGATCCTTTAGCTCTCCAGCGAGACCTCGATCAACTAGAGAAGTGGTCAGCTGGCAGATGAAATTTGCTCCCAGTAAATGTTTTGTTATGTCCGTTACTTTGAAGAAATCTCCTTCCCAGTTTAGTTATTCCCTTTGTAACGCGCAGCTCGACGGTGCTCGTCACCAAAAATATCTCGGCGTGTACATAACATGTACGTTGTGTTGGCAATTGCAGTGCGACGAAGCTAAAAAGAAGGCTATGAGAGTCTTAGAGATCCTTCAAAGGAATCTATCATCGTGTGATCGCTCTGTTAAGGAACGCTCCTACCTATCTTTAGTACGTCCTATTGTTGAATACGCCACGATTGCTTGGTCTCCGCATACATAGTAGCGTTTCATCTATGCTTACTGATTTGAACTGGCCTTCATTGCAGTCAAGGCGCAGGATGTAAGATCTCGGCATGTTTTATAAAATTCATAGAGGCCAAGTTAACATCTCCGTTCCCTATGAGCTTACATCCGTGCCTGCGTATGGCCGTACAAGGAAGAGTCACGACTTTAAGATCAGGCTCCCATCCTCTTCTGTCGACGCTTACAAACACTCTTTCTATGTAAGATCAATCCCTGCATGGAACGCGTTACCAGCTGATGTTGTTGGATCAGCATCGTACCCAGAATTTATCCGGAGAGTGTTAATTTAACTTAATACCTCGTTTATTGTCATAAAATGTAACTAATTTCATACTATGTAATCTTAATTGTTATTTTACCATGTAACTGTACTTGTAACGCCGTACATGTAATTGAGCGACTGCTGGCCGCTCCATTGCCGGATTAGCATTTATGCGCTAGTGGCAATTACTTTGATTAAAGATTAAAGATTAAAGATTAAAGGAATGTTTGCGGATTTTTAAAATGCGCAAGTACACTCTCAAGGGTTTCACGTAATCTGTGTTGGAAAAACAAAATGTACAAGCGATTAATTGATAGAACAGTTGAACTGGTATTCGCTCGTTTGTTGATGCTTTTTTCCCTTAATTAATTGCCAACTTATTGAATTGAAAGAAGTGAAAGAGTCAAATATGCACTTAGTCTACTGCCATTTCGAGTACTTAATACACAAAACAATGGGTACGCGGTACGTCTCATACCGCATTCACACCAAAGCTTAAACACCTTTAAAAGCTGTATAGTTAAACATGGTTTAACATTGTTTTAATTTCTTGATACAAGTTATTACCTGACATAATGTAGACTCCAAATTCAACACAATGAAGATACACATTACACATTATGAAGATACAAATTAAACCCAAATTCAACACAATGAAGATACACATTAGAACTTACATGAACCCTACGTAAAATTCAGTCTTTCAGCCTTCCGTTGCTCATTGTATTTTGTTAAACCTGGTTTAATTAAACGTATTTAGTTGGTGTGAAGAATTTAGTGTGGTATAAAGAAATTTAAGTCAACAAGAGGGTTTTGTTTTTGCACTGTGCGACTCGTGCAGCTTAGTCATCAGATAAAACAATAGGTACGCATTGCGTACGTGTCGTAGTGCACTAACTTGACACAGTGCTTTATTCCATAACTGTTAACTGAGAAGCGTTTTGTTTTCCAGGACATAATATGTAAAACACTTAACCCGGAAAGGTTGCAGAAAATAAATGAGAATCCAGAAAAAAAATTGGCTACGAGACTGACATGAAGTTCAAATTCTTTTTCACAGCAAATTTAAGAGTACACTCTGAGCGTTTGACAGTTTCCACGACAAAAGTTCACAAAAGTTCACTGAAGTTAAGTCCTATCTGGCGGGGTCAGTATCTGGATGCGAGACGTCGCACTTGCTGCCAGATACATAGGACCGAAGATCCAATTTTAACGCTCAACTTATGCGAACTAAGCATGCTACAGATTTTGTTAGCCTGCTTATGCAAAACAACTATTGATGCAAAAGTAAATAAATATTGATACACAGTCTTAAGGACTAGCACAAGGAAATTTTATGGAAGTTTCGAGTCGAGAATTGCCATCGCCAACGAAATTTGCGACATAAAAACAACAGGAATTTTGTACCGCTAATATAAAAAGTTACCATCAGCGAAAAACATTTT
>NC_090892.1:53405327-53415327 GCF_036669925.1 Montipora capricornis | reverse complement strand
ACATCGCATATTCCTTTAACACAACCGCATCGACTGCAAATAAATGGCAAACTCAACATGCGATAAAGTGAAGATACCCAGATGTATTCCCGCGTCAAACTGCGCGTTGACGAGTGTTGACATCACATAACACCTTGCGGGATAAAAATTTTAGTCACGTAAAACACAAAATTTGCAATAACTCCGCAAGGAGAAAACATTTTCAAATAATTTCTTTTTTAGAAGAAAACAAAAATAATGAGCTATCTTATAACAGCTTTTTAAAATTTTGCAAAATTCGAGACCGAAAAAGTTTAAAAGCAGTAACCTTAAGCTCATCTTCTTGCGAACCATCCAACACATTCCGGCCTGTTTACACAGCGCTCGCAGAAAGACTCGAAAAGTCACAACTTCCCGCTGACTCTCTACTTTGGGCCCTGTATTTTGAAAGCAACATTAGCCCTACACGTTGCACATCTTCAATATCGTCGTCTTCTTCGATGGGTAGAGATATTCGAAATTACCCAACCTGGTCCCCAGGGCGCTTTTCCCTGGCTTTGGGTGGGACGGGAATTTCCCGTCCCACCCAAAGCCAGGGAAAAGCGCCCTGGGGACCAGGTTGGAAATTACCTTATCACATGAAATTTTCGCGACACGTTAATTTCGCGATTCAGTGAGGTTCGCATATTTCGGGACACCTTAATTTCGCGATTTTGCGAAAATTTTGCATTTTGACTCACTTTAATCTCGCGTTTTTGAGTGAGACACACTCAAGGAGCCAGTAAATGGACAGTTTGAGAATTGTACAAAAGAAGTGCTGCCTGAAGTAGAGACTGAAAGCAGTAGTGATGAAGAGGACCTGAACATTTGCCACAGAATAGCTCAAAATGATTGTTATAAACGTATGTAATAAAGTCGCTATTTTAGTTATTGACATGATGTGAGCCACTTAATTTTCGCGTCACTTAAATTTCGCGATTTTTTTTAAATCTAGAAATTCGCGAAATTAACTTATCGCGAAAATTTCATGTAAGTGGAAATGCGTATATTTCTCTGGTGGACACAGTAGAATCATTAACTTAGCCTGCAATGGCGTCGAAAGTCATGTAAAGCGATTGGCGTTTTAGTGGATCCTTAAACAAAATATACCCTTATGGAGCTCAATAATGGAAAATCAGTTGGATAAACTAGGCAGGCGGCGAAAAACAAACACCTGGAATCTTAAAAGCGACGAGTAATGGACTTCGACAACAATCTATCGCCCGTCGAGCCGAAATCAAAGTGAGCTATATTCTGTGTATTTCTAATTTTTCACCAAGTGTGCTGTTATGTAGAACACTGAAACCAAATGGAAAATTCTCTGGTAACTTATGGGTTCAACAAAGACAGACAACGAATCGAACACCTTACGTGGATCTGTGATCAACTCTGCACAGTCTTCAGTAAAAACATAATTGGAAATTTGACAGCCAATAATTATTTGAAAGAAAGCTTGTCGTGTATTTTGTGCTTCATTATTCAAGGAACACGCTAACAGACACCATGCAACCATAAAATTTACGGCTGAAATATCTGACAAAGAAACAACATTTTTGGACACATGCGTCTACAAGGGCGAAATGTTTAAAAAGGAAAATATTCTTGACGTGCGCTCACACTTCAAACCGACTGAGACATTTCAATATACGCACTATTCCCCCTGCCACCCACCAGGGGTCAGTAAAGGATTTATCAAAGGCGAAGCTCTGAGACTACTCAGGACAAACTCCTCAAAAACGACTTTTGAGGAAAACATTCGCAATTTCAGAGTCCGTTTGCGTATGAGAAGCTATCCCAGACATCTGGTTGATCATATCCTCTCCGAAGTGAAGTTCACAGAAAGAGAGTCGGCTTTACAAAAGAGACAAAAGGCGCAAGATAAGCCACTGCCCTTTGTAACGCAATATCACTCATCAGTGCCTCATCTTAAGAAACTATTAATGGGAAAATGGCATTGGATAGAGAACCAACACCATCACGAGAAGTGGGAATTGTGTTTGGTCTGTCAACATCCTTTTCATCTCTCTATGTTTAAGGGCGAAAGAAACTGATGATTTTGTTAGTCTTTGAAAAAATTTATTGGTGCTTATTTATTCCAAATTGCACTCGAAATCATTTGATTACCTATAGATATCTTAGCCGGCAACTGAAATAAAACCCCATTTATCTTGTAAGCCAACATTTGTGCACCGTTTTGAAGGTAGCCGAAATTATTCATGAATACTAAATCCGCTAGGAAATAAGCGGAAAATTTTGATTGACAATAGAGAAATACTGAAAATCTAATGTTTAACGGTGACCTACCTCAGCAAAGCTTCTGAAACCACCGGGTGAAACCAGCACACGGGAAAACACAGCTTTTATGGGAATTCCAGGAGCTTGCCCAAATATAGCAAATAGGTACGTTACTTGGGAATTCCTGCGCGACATCAAAGAAAGGGAAAAAGACTAAATTTCAAATTTTCATCGGTTATGAAGAATACAGAAAATGCATAGATATGTGACTAGAAAACTCACCTACTCGAAGTTGATCTTTGCTGTCAGAATCAAACGAATCTCCAAAACTATCAACTGTTAGTCTCTCAGCTATGATAATCCCCTAGCACACAGAATTGGAAACGAAAAGATGCTATAACACCACTCATTCAAGCAAAATTTGATGCGAATTTAAGTGAATAAGGATGAATCAAAGAAAGACCAGAGAGACCACTCACCAGAGCAGCGCCATTACTCCTTTACAATCCAACCTTGTTCCCAGGCCTGGGAACCACCCGCAGCTTTTGAAATCGAATGCCGACCAAAGTAACCGAAAGTGGTGCATTTCTTTTGTTATTATAAAAAGACCGACAGTAATATGAAACGCGATGAACATGGTGGTGAAAATCTCTCTGACAAACTCAACAAACGCCGGGAGTTTCCGGTTCAGAAAAATTCCAGTAAATAAACGTCAGCCAGAGCGGAATCGGTTTGCAATTTCCAGCCAGCAGTACAAAAAGTATTTAAAATCCCCAGCAAATTTATTTTGGAGTTGATCTCCCAGCAAGACTTCGTAAAAACAAAAAAAAAATTACCAGCCAGTTAAACAATGAAAAATTTGCCAGCCAGATAAACAAGGGCCTGTGGAGCGGATATTTTGTGGAGCGGTTTCCTTGGGTACTTCTGTTGCTGTTGAGCAACACTCTAATGAATATCGTTACAAAGCATTGAAAATCAGTCAAACAAATTCCATGGTGGTCAATTGTACAAGTATCGAAGGCGATGGCGCTTTACGTCTTAGCTTGATGGACAACTTAGAGGTTGCTCTTGCATGTACTTTCCATTTTCATGGAAAATATGCATATGCACACTTATCCTTTTCTCCAAATTCGCTACTTCAGAAAATGCCAACTTAAAAAAGTACGAGTTTCAGGCACATTTCATGGACTCTTACCCGGCTTAACTGGAAAGGATATACAACATTGTTTACATCTACAACTCAAAATATTGCTTACGTTGTATATCCCAAGAGCACTCAGGCACATTTCATTTCCAGGGCTCCTACCTGGCTGAAAGAGAAAGGATATACAACAGGTATTACTTTCAATTGTCACAACTGGGCCAAAAATTCTTTTTTTCTTTTTTGATTATTGGTCAGTGCTTTCAGTAAGTTTGGAAGTAGGTGGCTGGGAAAGTAAAGTAGACAGCCGTGGAATCGAGCGCCGAAGGCGTGACCCTCTAAGGGGCTCTGGAGGCTTGTTCCCCTTAAAAATTTTGAAATATACGAACTTGGAAATCAGTGCATTTTTCAATTTCTCATGGTTAGTGTGCTCGACTCCGGATCGAGTCGGCTGGGGACATTGTGTTGTGTTCTTGGGCAAGACACTCAGTACTCTCATGGTGCCTCTCTCCACCCAGGTGTATAAATGGGTACCGGCGAATTGCTGGGGGTAACCCTGCGATGGACTAGCATCCCATCCAGGGGGGAGTAGAAATACTCCTAGTCGCTTCATGCTAATGAAACCGGAGATAAGTGCCTGCCTAATTGGGCCTTCTGGCTCGTAAGCAGAGACTTTTTATTTCCCTTTAAAAGGAAACGGAAATTATAGTCATTTTAAAAAGAATTTGCTGATTTGTTAGTATTTAAATACATTATGGGCAGTAGGCAATATCCATATAAATTGAGCACTCACCCCTAAAAAGTTTATTCTATAACCAAACTATTCGGTGGACATGAAATTTCCCCCCAAAAAGCAATAAAGATGGCCTTTGACAGTTCAATGATTTTTTAAAAATGCAAATAGCTCGCTTCATTTACGTCCGTCTGGCATATAAATTAAGTTGTAAAGTTTAACTCTATACTAGACTAAGTGATAACTCATCTTTTGATTGCTTCGGCATAATGGCGAAAAAAATGTTGTTCAGAACGCCTTGTCTCTTAGCCATCACAACAAAACAGTCAAGCATGTAAAGCGTTTTTTTTTTTGTGAGAGAGAACGGTGGATAAACGCCTATACAGCAAAACTTTCAAATGCTCGTGCGAAGTGGGCGGCGGGATGGACCATAGTACCCGGCGGTCTATGGCCGGTAGCCGCCCTCTATTTAAACTTCTGCTGGTATTATTAAAAAACAACAACTGTTAAATGAATGTCCCAAAAGGCCAGTATAACATACAAATTTATAAAAATTAAATATCATCAGTGGTTTAAATGTATGCCTGGTTACCAGCCTTCTTTTTCTTTGTAATACAAATAAGCGCTTAAGGTGATTCCTCAGTATTGCACTGCGCATCCTGTACTCCGTATACGGTATGTCAATATTTACAAAATGGTCAAATTTGCAACATTGTAAATGTGGCGTAAGTCGATCATACACGCTGAAACAGTTCTCAAAACACGTGGGAGAAGATGCGAATGACCATAATTCTTTGCGAGTAAGCGCGCGCATTCCGAGAACATTATTATTTTTTTGTTTTGTTTTTTGTTTCTTTCTACGATAATCGAGATAACAACAATACTTTGTTTCACCCCATAGTTACAATAAACTAACAACAATTATACAATAATTTTTCAATTATTACAATAGTACAGCAGATAATAGGGGTACTGCCTTCCAGTTACGATGGTGGTTTATTTTAAACGAGCACGGTGACCTGTATTTTTTATTTCATCATTTTGGTGTACAAATATGCCCTTTAAAAACAAAACAAAAACAAAACAAAAACAAAAAATTAAAAAATTTATCGGAAGGAAAAGAGATATATATAGCTTAAAACGTACACAAAGCCCCTTACCCAGGGATGTAAATTATGATCTTGAAAACAACGACTCGAGAAACGTTTTTAGTCGACGTCGTTTTAAGTTGAGTGATTTTTCCATCATTTATATAAGACAGTGTTCCATATGCTCTAGACGTTCTACCTATCAGGTGTTTTTTCAAATGGTACTTTAAAAACCCTCTTTTTTAGCTACCGCAAAATGTACCCTCAGCCGACGAAATAACGCGCGTGATTAGTATCAGTATAGGAATCGATTGCAATGGGGTAAGATTGGCCTATTATATCTCTTAAGCAAGCACGGTGACATATCTTTTTTATTGTAGTTTTCAAAACAGGGATTAGGAGGGAACATTCAGGGAAAGCTTCAAGAAAATCGTTCGATAATTTTTTTTTCCTGAGGAATCACCTTAAACCTTAGTGCTCCGGCGCCAAATCTACTAGACACTTAAATAAAGTTCCTTTCCTTTCCTTATACAAAAAATATAGGGCGTTTCTTGATGGTTCTTTTGTTGCCATGGTAATTCATTACGTTACATTAATATGTGCATCATGTCAGTTATTGATATATCATATCGGGTACCATAACATTGCCATCAAGTGAAACAGTGTTGTAGAGTTTTCTTTCTAATAACACATTCCCTCCAAATTATTGAAACCAGTTTGAGCCACCTCAAACCAATCAGAGTTCGTGTAAGAAAAGAGCCAATTAGCGGACTTTTTAGTTCACTGTAAGCCGAGAAGACCCTGGGAACGAGGTTGGGACACTCTGTGATTGCATGAGAGAGAAAGAGAAAGAGCAAACAGAACTCAGATCGTTTATGGTTTTTATTAGTTTAAACCCAAATCGGAAACCCCGAACAAACACCTTCAGGTTACAAGTGAATTAAAACTGAAAAAATTGGAACCTTGGCATTAAAACTGCTTGCCCATTGAACAACATGGGTTACACGGATTGCAAGTTAGAGCAGTTTTTCTGCAGGAATCACAAGTGGCTTTCCGTCACTCAGCTTGACTGTCTTGAATGGGCAACCATCCTTAGTTTTAAGTGCAGGACATTCGCCAACTTCCTTCTCTACCTTTTTGGACTCTGAATGAAAAGCCTTCAACACATCTAGCAGTGCTTCATAAGCTACGCCCTCGCGGTGCGATGCTGGAACCTTGGAAAATTCTGCGATACATTCTTTGATGGTCTTGGCATTTTTAAAGGGACATACATCTTTCTGAAACGCAGCGCACTTTTTCACTTCCACAATAAAAGGCTCTTGTGATAACTTTTTATAAGGGCAGCCGTCGTCGTTAAATGTGGGGGTACCTTTGATAGCTTTGTTTTGGAGAACACTCTGAAAGAATAATATTTGTAAATGATTTAACAAATCTTGAGCAAAAACTCAATACGCACTTGATCCATTGGCTTTTACAACTAGATTACTAAACCTGATAAACAAAAAAACATAATCGAGTAATATTAATGGTAATGAAGCTTTAATATCAAATGGTCTCAAAAGGTTTACCAATGTCCCGTGAAAAACTGAAATAAGGGACTAATCTTTGCTAGAAAGAATTCTCACGAGTACATTCGTTAAGACTGTCGACAAACGACTAAATTTAAGGTGTTGTAACTCTGAGGAAAAACCCTATTGAGGAAAAAAAAAGCGCCATTCACCAGGCAACCACATGTTGTCAAATAATACCCTTTTAAACTTTATCCGCTTACAAAATTTAATGGCTGTAAACGTACCAGGAGCTAACTTAGAGTGCGCTCAATGCAAAATGTCAATGCTCAAGGGCAACTTTAGAATGAGCCCTAATATTTGTAAGTTGTGGAGCCGTGACCAAGTAAAGTAAAGTAAAGTAGACCTTATTTAACGTCGATAACTCGTAACAGTAATTCAACTGACAAACCTGAGGTCGACGGTGCGCTCATTTTACTCCCCCCTCTCCATCAGTGCTCCGTTTTACGGGTATTTAAAGCTACTTAGCTACACGGAAAGGAAAGGAGTCGAAACAAGGATGCAAGATCCGGGAATCGAACTCAGGACCTCTTGCACCAAGGCCGCGCACTAACCGACTGTGCCATCCCTGCTCCTAAACCAAGCCGACACGCGAAATTCATCCATTTCTGTGGCGTTCGCTCCAGGAAGACGACATGAAATGACGACTGAGGTGTTGGAGCACTTTAAGACCAATTCCGGCACAGTTGCCTGGGATACTCTCGCTTCGAATCCATAAACACCACTGGTTTGCATTTGTTTTCAGTGGTCGAACTCTTCAATAGCTTTTTCCCTTTGATTTGTATTATTCAACAGAGCTCACAGCGATGAAAGATATTATCGCTGTTGGAGTCATTTCGACTGCAATAGCGTCTGGATTTTTCTCCAGTACTAGTTTTATCAGTGGAACCATTATGTAACCGTGACTCTATTAAAGAGCAAAAAGGGCATAGCAAACAATGCATAAAAGAAAAGTGATTTGCATGTTGTATTTCATTTCGTGGTTGGTGGAACGTTAGTTCTTCTATAATTACGTTATTCATTCAGGATTTAAGTAACATGTCGAAGGTATTTATTCTCAAAGAAATGAAAAGATTGCATAACCACCGTGGCCCAAACGGATATGTTAGCCGTAAACCAGAATTGTTAATGTTACGTAACAATTTGTCAACGAATTGAGGTAAAAAATCTCAATAGAGCTCAGTTCGCTTGTACTTGTTGTCTTCCCAGTACAAATCATTTGACGATACAGTTACCGGCTCAAAAAATCTGCTAAAAGGAATCCATGCGCATTTAGAAATGTCCAACTCGCGTTAAAAGAAAGTACACTCTCCAGAGCTGTTACGTGATCTGTGATGGAAAAAACGATATTTATAATTACTAGAGAACAACTGATTTAATAGTCGAGGAACTGGTATTAGTTTGTTCTGGTTTTTATTTCTATTTTTATTAAACTGCTAATGTTTGAATTGAAAAAGTCAAATTTGCCGTTATACAACCGCTATTTCAAGCACTCCACTAAAAGAAGAATGGCTAGGCGGTACATCTAAGGAATTTAAATTGCTCAAGAGGATGGTTTTATTTCAGTCTGTGCGATTCGCGCTCAACAGATAAAAGAACGAAGCGTGCAAATTGTTCTTTTTTTTTTTTATCCCACGCGGTGCGATGTACGCACCCGAAGAGCTTAGGTATCTTTCCATGGCTTTTTCGGATATGCGCATAGCGCAGAATTAACAAAAGATGGTTTACAGCATACGGCCTTTGATTTGGAAATTCTTACTCGTTGTTGAATCTGACGGATCGATATCCGGCAATTTGTTTTTGCGCGTCAGTCGCGTACTAGACGATACGTGGATACAAATACAAACACAGTGAACAAAATAAATGTTGCAGGGTATTCAGCTTTGCTTTGCTGGAATAACAAAATGTGGCATTTGGCCATGATATTCAACCGAACGAAGGTAAAACACAACTCATCGAGGTAAAACTCGCACAAGACGAACTTTTTTTGGCAGTTATAGCCGGTAAATTAAAGTTCTCAGTTTTGAAGCCGATTCTTTTCTTGTGTCCTCTCTGTTTTTATTCTCACACCGATTTGAGATGAATGAAGGATATGACAGCAAATCAACTAGAGATTAGTAAACCGCCCAATTGATCGACTTTTACGATAATCACTTTGTAATAGATGGAACTACCTGGGAAACTAGGCTAGGTCTCGACACGAGGCGAATTGCAAGTACGCTGAAGTCTTAACCCGCTATTTAGTCCAGCGCAAACCGAGCCTAGGAGGCTGTGCAAGGTAGCAGTTGTCTTAATTCTGATGAAACGATTTAAAAAGGGAAAACATAACTTACCAATGCTCCTGCCATCGTTTCGACACGTTTACCAAATGGAAGACGCCTAAACAACTGAGGCCGCTTTATTTATACCTTACACGTGACGCCAATCATATTATCACATGATCAGATGTTTACGCGGAAAAAAGCATGCCAATCAAATGAAACTTCCAAGTGAACTTTGGAACTTTGAGGTGTATCGACTCATCAAGCAATTAATGATTTTTTGCGATACACGAAGTGAATATGAATTTCCACCACAAGAGGGAAAATAAAAAGGCACCGAACCCTTGCTTAACATTCGGTTTTGACTTACAGTACGGTATACTGCACAACAACAAAAAGGAAACAAAAGTTGCTACAATAGCAATGTTCGTTACTTCCGTTCCGCAAAACGCGGGTAAATATCATTTTCCCGGAGGAAAATTAGAAAATTAGAAAAGTCTCTGGCAATGTTCGTTATCTCTGTTAGTTAAAACGCGGGTAAATATCATTCTCCCAGAGGAGAATTACAATGTGACACATACTCTTTTATAACCTGCACATAATCTCGTTGAACTCGAGTGGATGTTAAATCTCAAGTTTACTAACAGACAGACCATTAGAAAAAGGCCGGAAACAGGACCGGAAAAAGGGCCGGGCTGAAGAGGAGGGGTATGAATAAAACCTCCTGCAGAAGAAGTGTGAATGAAAACTCCCTGCATGCAAATGCAGTGTGAGTTAGAGCAATAAAATGGTATATTTAACGTGCTGCTTGAACGGCTTCAGTCCACAACGTTTCCTATTAATTACTGAATATCTGGTCAACATATGAGACAAAAACGTACAAAAGTGTATTTTTTACATTAAAATACTTCTTTAAACAGAAGGTGTCATCAGCAAAATCATACCGTCTTACGTGT
>NC_090892.1:53380327-53400327 GCF_036669925.1 Montipora capricornis | reverse complement strand
GACTTTTGTGAATGTATGTATATGTATAGACACTTGCCGCCGCCGCCCCCAGTTTACAGGTCAATTATTAGTATGATTATTATTCTTAATTTTTATTATTTAACCATGCGAAAAAGCAATGGCGTTAGCAACTATCTTGGCAATGTGCATTTGCTCAACAGCCTTTAAATTTTTTTCTACAAAATCAAACGCAAGAATCGAATTTACCTATTACAGCGTTTAGCTATAAGAGAATAACACGACCATCGATCTCTTTTAATTCACCGCAAGCTCATGTAAGCGCGAAATTTCAAAGTCCAAAATACACCGTTAGAACATGGCAGTGTGCTGATTATCATATGTGAATACCGGCCCAGCTGTGACATAACCGGCGTATGTTCCCTTATCCGCTTTTTCTCGGGATGTAGTCAACCTCTCAAAACGAGCAGTGATAGGTGGATGTCTTCCCTTCTACTAAAATCGGTCGACACTGCCAGCTGTCAGAGACTCCTAACCTAATTTTGTGAGCGGGTTATAGTGAATTTGTTGATCATTCAAATTTGCGACTGCTTACCGTGTACGGCGTGGTCTCGTTTTCTGGTGAGATAAAATAAATTACTCCAAGAGGAAATTTGACTCGTTCATTTTAATTGTTTCTCAGGCAGCCATTGAAGAGTACAGTTGGTCATACCCCGTTGTTTTGCCTACTTGTCGCAATTCGTTGGGAAAGCATGTTAATTGTTATGTAAGTTACAGTTTAAATGTGCCCTTTGAGAGCGAACTGTAAATTTGAGTTCATAAGTTTTTCGGGATAAAATTGTTCCGTTTTAAAAGGCTCTGTTCATCCATCTCGAAGATTTTTGTTTTGCTGGTTACGCAATCTCTCCTCCTCAAACGATCCCAACATTCCTTTGTTAATATCACGTTATTTGAGTTATGGTGGTCTCACCCCCATTTTGTTGACACATAGTTACATGTTATGCCACATTCTGGTTTTCTCTTCAAATTTGCGGCTTTGAGAGCGAACTGTAAATTTTTGTTCATGAGTTTTCCGGGATAAAATTGTTCCGTTTTAAAAGGCTCTGTTCACACATCTCGAAGATTTTTGTTTGGCTGGTTACGCAATCTCTCCTCCTCAATGAACTTCCTGAAAACGATCCCAACATTCCTTTGTTAATAAATGAACTACTAATCACGTTATTTGAGATGTGGTAGTCTCAGCCCATTTCGTTGACTCATAATTACATGTTATGCCACATTCTGGTTTTTTTTTCAAATTTGCAGCGCTTTCAGCAAGAACTAAGGTTTTATTTGCGTTTTCAAGGTCGAATATTTTCCCAGACATTCCTTTCGATGGTACTAACTGCGGCTAAACTTAATAAATGAAAAGCTCTTTGTTTTTAAATGCACTTGGCATAATATTTACGTTTAGATCAAGGTTGCTTCACCCGTCTTCTCTACGCATTTGTTGACAAATTCATGTTTTCTAAAACTTCCAATTCTGGTTTAAAGCTAAATTTTGCACATTAAGCAGGAGGTTCAAAAAAAAAAAAAACATTTCTTTTTCCAGGGACGGTATGAAACGTTTCATTTTCAAAATTGGCTCCCTTCGCAAACATTGCTTCAGGGCTAGTTATGCAACCTTCCCCGTAACTGAAGCGAGCAGTATATTGCTTACCCTTAGTTTGAGAAGAAAAGCTCTATGAAAGGAAGAATTTGATTTGTGGCGGTTTTTTTTTCTTGGGAAACTTCTCAACATGATCCTCTAGTTTTATTCGGCTATGTTTGAGAGTTTTCTTTGTGATATCTAGCTATTTGTCTGTCTGGATCTTTCTGTTGCTTGTTATAGAAAATTAAACCATTTTCGCATAAGATTTAGTCAACCATTGACACGTGCTGTTTTATGACAAAGTCGACGTTTTCAGTTTTCATGTTTTCGTTTTTTCAGCTGTCCAAAATTTTAGTTTTATCCGAATGAAGTTGATAAAAGTCTAACAACCACCGTACTGGGAGAGAGCCGACGTTTCTAGCAGGGGAAATGCACGGAATGCCACTGACCTCAGAAATCTATCTTATAGTGGAATTCCTCTATCAACTTGTTTGATAAAACTTTATGTGGTCTTTAACTCCTTATTGACGCTGCACAGAAACTACGTAACGTTTTCATTCATCTGCTTCCAGCTGTGATACACTCTCCAGTGACTACTTCACTAAAGTAGTGATTGTACAGGAAGGGATCCTGCTACTTCCATAAACTGAGCCATCAACAGTTTAGTACTAGAAGAAAACACAATGAAAATTCTAACATTCTTTGATGAATAACGGGATGAATAGAGAAATGATGTATAAAACTGCGTTGAAGTTATGATTTGAGAATAGTACGTACACGGAATGAAAGGCCCTGGCACCAGTTGTTCAAAAAGTGCCGGGTAGCGCTATCCACTGGAGCTCACTGGATAAATCACTATCCAGTGGATAGTGATTTATCCGGCAGATAGCGCTCTCCATCGTTTGAACAACTGAGGCCTGGCTTATAACTTCTTGAGTGGAATCTGCTATGCCAAATTACACTACACATAAAAATATTTTGTTGATGACACACTTTGTTTAAAAAAGTATTTTATTATTCTAAAAAAATACACATTTGTGCGTTGTTTCATTGACCAGATATTCAGTAATTTAATCGAAACAGTTCTGAACTGAATCTTCATGCAGCTGCTGCATGTTATATGTTTTATTGCAGTCTAACTAACATTGAATTTGCATGGAGATTTCATTCACACTTTTCTTTTGCAGGACGTTTTATTGACCTCTCCTCAGCCCGGCCCTGTTACGTTTTCTAATCATGATCTGTCTGTTAGTAAAGCACATCCCCTTGAGATTTAACATCCTCTTGAGTTCAACGAGATGATGTGCAGGTCAAAAAAAAAATTAATTGTCATATCGTAATTCTCCTCTGGGACTGGGGGAATGATATTTACCCGCGTTTTGAGGAACAGAGATAACGAACATAATGCTAACTTTTGTTTCGTTTGTTGCTGTGCATTAATCCGTACTGTAAGTCAAAGCCAAATGTTAAGCAAAGGTTTCGGTGCCTTTTTAAATTCCCTCTTGTTTTGGAAATTCATATTCACTTCGTGTACATGTACCCTAAAACTCATTGCTTTGTGAAAAAAGTGTTGGAGTAACGCAAGCCCTACCTTGGACTCAATTTCGTAATCCAAAGTGGATAAATCGCGGGCAGGATAGTTACTGAATAGTCACCCCGAACATGCAAATACCCACGACTGCGAGAAATATGTTTTTAATGATGAAATTTGTAAACTAATTTAGGTCTCTCTCTTGCAGTAATTCAACCGAACGATTTTTAAAACTGTCCCGCAAACTTGTTTATTTGCACAGAGATTTCCCGAGCAATTCGTGACAACTGATTAAGTTACGCCGTGTGTAAGACTGCTTACAAACGCCGTGTGTACGACTGCTTAAAACCGCCGTGTGTAAGACTGCTTACAAACGCTGTGTACGATCGCTTACAAACGCCGTCTGTAAGACTCGGCTTACAAAGGCCGTGTGTAAGACTGCTTACAAATTTTTAATGCGAGACTCCAGTAGTCTGTGACTTGAGTCTCTAAGCCGCGTTGCGTGACTATTGTCGATAATTTCTGTCTCTGGTTTCACGTAAGAGTCCATAGTCGGATTGATATATGTCGTCTATGACCCCTCGTAAATACCATAATGCGTACTAGTGTCGCTACAAATGCCATCAAGACCAAAAACGCTTTATATTCTGTGTATGAGTACATAGGGTGCAAAGTAGAGACGTAACCTGTTTCGTCCAATTCAAAAGTGGCCTAGTGGGAGGGCTGAGACTTGAGGTAAGCGTGTAGGCTACAGAAGTGTGGCATGTTCCTGGTATAGACTATATACAAATGTCCGCAGTTTTAAAAGAAAGTGATTTAATAAAAGGCTTGTTAATGCGCTTCACAGGGGCTGTAGAAGCCGAGTGCTTGTTGTGGACTGTTTATCTTGTTCACAAGAGATATTCGTTTTTTTAAACCTTCACTTTTAATATTATTATTATTATCTTTTTACAATTTTTGCTGCAACTTAACAAGAAAAACATCAATCAAATAATCGGAAAGAAAAACGTGAATTCATCTATTATGCCTGACTATTTAATTACATCCATTCTTCAAGCTATAGACAGCGAAAACGGTTCTTTACCGTTAAGGCGAAAGTCTTGAATTACAGCAACGTTATTTTCAACGGTTTTTCCCTGTCTTAATTCTTTTTTAAATGCTACGTAAGTGCCAAAAGTTAAGTTTTTGCTCGAGCCATGAGTGGCACGTTACATATAATACTCCTTTTGCTTGTTGCTAGCCCAGTAGCCTGTTGAATGTACCTTGTAAGAGAAAAATAGTGGCAATGTTGGCGAGAGAGGCAAATTAATGAGCGACGAAGCCGCTCGGTCCACGGAGAGGAGAGCTTTGATATATCTCACAGCGCCCCACCCCATCCATTCTCCGTGAGGCTTATGTCTATCACGCCAACAATACCGTCAACTACGCAGGCAAAGAGAATAATTGAATGTTCAAGTTCAGAGGCAATTTAACGTTTTGTCAATAGCTTATTCACGAAGCTCTTTTCATGTCGATATAAGAAAAAAAAAATACATTTTTGATCAGGGGATGGAGCCTTGCTCTGCGTTGGAACATCTTGGCGAGTTGTCATCTTCAGGAATGTGTAATGTTACCTGCAAAACACAACACAAATAATGAAAGGTACAAAATGAGAGGGTGGCCCTCGGTAAGAGCTACGAGATAAAGTGTTGCCTTACCAAAAGTATTTCTAACGGTTGAAACTCTGCAATATTAGAGGGGACTGTTTCATTATTTACTGTTTCAGTACTGCTAGACATGGTTACCCTGTCACAATCCAAATTTCCATCAGCTTGAGCCTTTTCATACCATTGAAAAGCAGCATGAAATACTCAATGAAAATTTTGGAACCCCGGAGAGAGAGCAATACTACTTTTTATCCAATTTTCTTTAAGTTATCATAGCATTTAGGGCAGGTGCTTACAGTTCCACTGCCATTGCCCTCGCCATCATCACCACCACAATGACCATGATCCGTGCGTTGGCGTTTGCCCTCACTGCCCCGGGGAAGTACCATCATAAATTTCTATAATATTAATAAACATTGTCGAAGTTGCTGTTAAGAAAAACGAGTCGAGTGAAATGCAGTATGACTGTGTAACTCTATGACATTGAACTTTGTCTGAGTATAATCAAGGCAAAAATAATTAAATGAATAAAAAGCTCCCCGCAAAAGTTTTCTACCACATTGGCTTAGCTGTGGAGGATAATGTTTGACTGACCGTAATAAATTTGTTCAGCATCTGCATATCTTATGCAGAAAATATTACGGGTAGTTTAAGGTCACACGCTTATCGTAAGACTTGTCAAATAAAGTTGTGAAGGTCGATTTATAGTCATAAATAAAACGATTTCGTAAACTGACACAATGAAAATTGAAGATATGGACGAATTGTCAAAAGGAAATTAAAAAACGATTCCCTGCATCGAAACAAAGCTTGTCGTTTTACTTGCGACTGCGCTTTTTGGAAAGCTTATTTTCTTATCTTTAAAATGATGTGTTTATGTGTTGCTTACCCCCTAACTTTAAATACTTTTTGAGAAAAAAAAAAATAGCGATGGCTGATTTCGCGCGGCATTCTGTTGGAAGGGAATGACAGAGACGAGTTAATTAAAGAATTCAGAAATACAAGGATAAAAATTTAAAAAGTATGTATATACTAGAATGTGTTAATTACAAACAGTTCCAGTCCCACATTTTCTAAATTTTTCTAAGCTGTATTCTCTAACGTCCACAGATAAACCGTTCCAAGCATGTACTCCCTTGTACTGGTTAGATCTTTGCCCTGTCTTGAAAAAAGCTTAGCTATGAACAGGTTGCCATTTGCGGCTGATCTTGTGTTGATTTGGTGTTTATCTTCAACATACTCAAACCTACTATGTAAATAATTAGGGCTAGATTTATTAATAGTTTTATACATCAATATGGACGTCAAGTAATCTATGCGTTTATTTATAGTCATCCAGTAAATTTGAAGAACAGCTCAGACGATGAGACATCCTGGGGACGCTCAATATTCAGAATGACCCTTGCCGCGTATTTCTGTAATCCACGGATACCACCTAGTTTGTATTGTAATTAATGTCGCGCTCCAGATAACACATGCATAATCAACAATAGGTTGGATTAGGGACCTATTAAACGACCGCCTCGCGCATTGACGTAACGGGTTTTGATAGCTTTTAGGAGATTAATTCGTTTCAGAACTTTAATACAGACTTCGTCACGTATTCTTAAGTTCTGCCAGCAACTAATATTGTCGAGCCATCTGCGAACATCTTTAATTTCTGGGGGTCATCGATTTCAAAAGATGCAAGTATGTATGTGAATATATACAAGTCAATTGTTCTTATGATTATTTAAATTTTTAATATTGACCATGCGAAAGAGCAACGGCGTTAGCAACTATCTTGGCAATGTGCATTTGTTCAACAGCCTTTGATACTTCTTCTACAAAATTAAACGCGAGAATCGAATTTACTCTTTACAGCGTTTAGTTTTAAGAGAAGAACACCACAGAGTTCAAAAGTCCAAAGTACACTGTTAGAATATGGCAGTGTGCCGATTATCACATGTGAATACCGGCCCAGCTGTGACATAACCGGCCGGTGTATGTTCTCTACTCCGCTTTTTCTCTGGATATAGTCAACCTCTCAAAACGACGGATCGAGCAGTGGTAAGTGGATGTCTTTCCTTCTACTAAAATCGGTCAAGACTGCCAGCTGTCAGAGACTCCTAACCTAATTTCGTGTGCGGGTTATAGTGAAGTTGTTGACCACTCAAATTTGCGACTGCGTACCGTGTACGGCGTGGTCTCGTTTTCTGGTGAGATAAAAGAAATTACGATGGTCTGAATTACTCCATGAGTAAATTTGGCTCGTTCATTTTAATTGTTTTGCATTGAACCATTGAGCAGTGGAACTGGTTATATCCCGTTGTCGCAATTCGTTGTGAACGGTTATCATGTTAATTGTTATGTAAGTTACAGTTGACATGTGCGCTTTGAGAGCGAACTGTAAATTTGAGTTCATAAGTTTTCCGGGATAAAATTATTCCGTTTTAAAAGGCTTTATTCACCCATCTCGAAGACTTTCCTTTGGCTGGTTACGCAATCTCTCCTCCTCAATGAACTTCAGTTCCTGAAAACGACCCAACATTTCCCCAACTGAACTACTAATCACGTGATATGGTGGTCTTACACAAATAATTACTTGTCATGCCACAATGTGGTTTTCTGTTCGAATTTGCGACGGTTTTAGTTGCGTTTTCAACATCTAATATTTTCGCAAACACATCGTACGGCTTCCCAACTGGTTAATTAATCAATGAAATGCTCATCGTTCAGTCTTAAATGCACTTGACATGTTATTTATTCACCTCCCGACTTCTCTACCATGCACTTGTTGACAAATTAATGATAATTCTGGTTAAAACTGAAGCTAAAGTTTGCACATTAAGCGCGAGGAAAAAAACGTTATGCTTTTACACCAGAGTACAAAATGTTCCATCTTCAAACTAAAAATTAGCCCCCTTCGCAAACATTCCTTTTGCTAGTTATGCAACCTTCTCCTCGGCTGAAGCAAGCAGTGCATTGCATACCCTTAGTTTGGGACGAAGAGCTCTATGGGAGGCAGAAATTAAGTCGAGCCGTATTTTTTTTCCTTGGGAAACTTATCATCATGATTTTAAAGTACTAATATTTTTAAAAATACAACCCCACTTTTGAGTTTAAGGAACATGTGGTGCTCGCTACTTTGGTGAAACCAACAGGCATTTCATCACACGTGTAAATGAGCACCTTTTCCGGGATAAAAATTGTCATATTTTCAAGCATCTTAGTTTTTATAAAAATTGCCAGGATAATTGCGATGTTTCTTGCTACAAAATTATTGATAATGCTACTTCTTTCTATCAACTCAAAATCAAGGAAAGCTTCCATATTGAGCGGTTGAAACCCGAACCCAACAAACAAGTTGATCACGTCAGTTTAGCAACACAGTTTTAAACTTTTACCATTATGTCAGTTGTGTTTTTTATACCTACTTGTAACTTTAAGTTCTTTTTTCATTCGGTTCTGCTTGAGTTTTTCAGGCGCGTAGCGTCCTATACGCATATACGCACGTGCGTACTTGAAGTGACCAGAAAATTTTGAAAGTCTTAGCAATTGTTTCTATTCTTAGCATTTTCCTTGTACGCAACCAAGATTTCGTGATGAAAGCACCATTTTGATTAAATTCTCAAAACTAAAACAAAAGCTATACCATGTTCTAACTTAGTTTTGCATTGTACCTTTTTTTTGCACTAACAATGCAGTGTTGTTTGGCCAGCGTGCAACAAAAAGGCGAGGCTGCAAAGGAGCGACGTTCCAAGAACGTTCGTGACAAACGAGCGACGTTCCGAGAACGTTCTTGACAATTCCAGTCACGCTAGCACAACCAAAACAATGTTTTGTTTGCACCAAGTTTGCTCAAAATAAGGGCAAGACGCGTTATTCTTTGCTTGTATTCACACAACTATTTCGACAAGAAATAAAGAACGCAGTATTTTTCGCTCAGTTTAGTTAGGGTTCTAGATCATATGTACTTGTGCGTACTTGAAAAAATGACCACGCTCGCGCCTGTTTTTTCATTGTGATATCTTGCTATTTGTCAGTCTGGACCTCTCTATATTACTTGTTACAAAAAATTTAACCATCTTTGCATGAGATTTCATTAACCATTGACACGTGCTGTTTTACGAAAAAATAAACGCTTTAGGTTTCAAGTTTTCCTTTTTTCATGTTGTCCAAAATTTTGACGGATTTTCCAATGAAGTTGATAAAAGTCAAGTAACCACCTCAGGAGAGAGTAGAAAATGTCTTCCCTACTACTAAAAATCGGTCGATCAAAACTAGTACTGCGCCTTTCAATAACATGCGGATTCTAAAATTCAAAGCTCAATAGACAAATGCGTTTTTCGCTACCGTCAATCAAATGTTCGGCGGTTCCTCCCAGCTTCCGACTATACTGTCTGAACTGTGCTCAACGATTTGATTTTATTACTGCGCGCTCGACAATAGTCGGAAGCTTGAAGGAGCCCTTAGCCTAAGTTTGTGTGCGGGTTATTGTGAGTTTGTTGACCATTCAAATTTGCGACTGGGTACTGCGTACGGCGTGGTCTCGTTTTCTGGTGCGATAAAATAAATTAGAATGGTCTGACTTACTCCAAGAGTAAATTTGACTCGCTCATTTTAATTGTTTCCGTTGAACCATTGAACAGTGGAACTGGTCATTTCCGTTGTGAAAGCATGTTAGTTGTTATGTAAGTTACAGTTTAAAGATGCGCTTTGAGAGCGAACTGTAAATTTGTGTTCATGAGTTTTCTGGGATAAAATTGTTCCGTTTTAAAAGGCTCTGTTCACCCATCTCGAAGATTTTCGTTTGGCTGGTTACGCAATCTCTCCTCCTCAAACGATCCCAACATTCCTTTGTTAATATCACGTTTTTTGAGATATGGTGGTCTCACCCCCATTTTGTTGACACATAGTTACATGTTATGCCACATTCTGGTTTTCTCTTCAAATTTGCGGCTTTGAGAGTGAACTGTAAATTTTTGTTCATGAGTTTTCCGAGATAAAATTGTTTCGTTTTAAACTACTACTACTAACTAACTCTGTTTTAAATGCCTCTGTTCACCCATCTCGAAGATTCTCGTTTAGCTTGTTACGCAATCTCTCCTCCTCAATGGACTTCCTGCAAACGAACCCGACATTCCTTTGTTAATAAATGAACTACTAATCACGTTATTTGCGATATGGTGGTCTCAACCCCATTTCGTTGACACATAATTACATGTTATGCCACATTCTGGTTTTCTTTTCAAATGTGCGGCGGTTTTAGCCCGAAGTAAGGTTTTCTTTTTGTTTTCAAGGTCGAATATTTTCCCAGACATTCCTTTCGATGGTACTAACTGCGGCTAAACTTAATAAATGAAAAGCTCTTTGTTTTTAAATGCACTTGGCATAATATTTACGTTTAGATCAAGGTTTCTTCCGATCCGTCTTCTCTACGCATTTGTTGACAAATTCATGTTTTCTAAAACTTCCAATTCTGGTTTAAAGCTAAATTTTGCACATTAAGCAGGAGGTTCACAAAAAAAAAAACATTTCTGTTTCCAGGGAAGATATGAAACGTTTCATTTTCAAAATTGGCTCCCTTCGCAAACATTGCTTCAGGGCTAGTTATGCAACCATCCCCGTGACTGAAGCGAGCAGTATATTGCTTACCCTTAGTTTGACACGGAAAGCTCTATGAAAGGAAGAATTTGATTTGAGGCGGTTTTTTTTTCTTGGGAAACTTCTCAACCTGATTCTCTAGTTTTATTCGGCTATGTTTGAGAGTTTTCTTTGCGATATCTAGCTATTTGTCTGTCTGGATCTTTCTGTTACTTGTTATAGAAAATTAAACCATTTTCGCATAAGATTTAGTCAACCATTGACCGGTTTTATACTAGAGACGCATAATCCGTCCAGACGAATTATGCGTCTGTCATGTTATCCGTCTAGTGTAAAGACGGGACGAACTATATGAGACGCATAATTCGTCTTGGACGAACTTTTGGGTAAACATTTTTTCTGCGTCTGTTAAATTGGTCAAGTATAAAGACGGGCACTAGACGCATAATGTGTCTGGACGAACTTTGCAGTTTAGTGCGTCTTTGAAGACGCACTAAAATAGATTCTTCGTCCAGACGCATAATGCGTCTTGTGGGCGTCTTTATACTTGACGAATTGAACAGACGCAGAAAAAATGTTTGCCCAAGTTCGTCCCAGACGAATAATGCGTCTCCAGTATAAAAACGGCCACTCGTTTCGATGGTAACAAACTGCGGCTAAAAATAATAAATGAAAAGCTCTTTGTTTTTAAATGCGCTTGGCATAATATTTACCTTTAGATCAAGGTTGCTTCTCGCGACTTCTCTACCCATTTGTTGACAAATTCATGTTTTCTAAAACTTCCAATTCTGGTTTAAAGCTAAAGTTTGCACACTAGAGCGCGAAGGTATGAAACGTTTCATTTTCAAAATTGGCTCCCTTCGCAAACATTCCTTTGGCTAGTTATGCAACCTTCCCATTGACTGAAGCGAGCAGTATATTTCTTACCCTTAGTTAGTTTGAGACGAGAAGCTCTATGAAAGGTAGAAATTAATTTGAGGCGGTTTTTTCTTTGGGAAACTTCTCAACACGATTCTCTAGTTTTATTCGGCTATGTTTGAGAGTTTTCTTTGTGATATCTTGCTATTTGTCTGTCTAGATCTTTCTGTTGCTTGTTACAGAAAATTAAACCATTTTCGCATAAGATTTAGTCAACCATTGACACGTGCTGTTTTATGACAAAGTCGACGTTTTCAGTTTTCATGTTTTCGTTTTTTCAGCTGTCCAAGATTTTGGTTTTATCCGGATGAAGTTGATAAAAGTCGATTAACCACCTTACCGGGAGAGAGCCGACGTTTCTAGCAGCGCTAGCCATTCGTCAGGGCTTCAGACGAAGAGGAAGTGCCCGGAACGCCAGCTCAGAAATCCATCTTATAGCGGAATTCACCTCTATCAACTTGTTTGATAAAACTTAATTTTTATGTGGTTTTTCACTCCTCAATGACGCTGCACAGAAACTACATAACGTCTTCATTAATCTTCTTCCAGCTGCTCGGATACGCTCTCCAGTGACTACTCCACCAAAGTAGTGATTCAGTGTACAGGAAGGGATCCTGCTACTTCCATAAAGCCATCAACAATTTAGTAACAGAAGAAAACACAATGAAAATTTTAACATTCTTTGGTGAATAACGGGATGAATAGAGAAATGATGTATAAAACTGCGTTGAAGTATACCTAGCCATGATTTGAGAATAGTACGTACTCGGAATGAAAGGACCTGGCCCCAGTTGTGCAAAAGATGGACAGCGCTATCCACCGGACAAATCACTATCCAGCGGGTAAACACCAGCAAAACCAATTGAGTTATCCAGTGGATAGTGATTTATCCGGCAGATAGCGCTCTCCGTCGTTTGAACAACTGGGGCCTGGCTTATAACTTCTTGAGTGGAATCTGCTATGCCAAACTACACTACACGTAAAAATATTTTTCTGATGACACAATTTGTTTAAAGAAGTATTTAAATATTCTAAAAAAAATACAAATTTGTACGTTGTTTCATATGTTGACCAGACGTTCAGTCATTTAATCGAAAAAGGTCTGAACTAATTCTTCATGCAGCTGCTGCATGTTATATATTTTATTGCACTCTAACTAACACTGCATTTGCATGGAGATTTCATTCACACTTTAATTTCTTTTGCAGGACGTTTTATTAATACCTCTCCTCAGCCCGGCTCTATTACGTTTTCTAATGGTCTGTGTGTTAGTAAAGCACATTCTCATGAGATTTAACATCCTCTTGAGTTTAAGGAGATGATGTGCAGGTTATAAAAAGAAATATGTGTCATTTTGTAATTCTCCGCTGGGAGAATGATATTTACCCGCGTTTTCAGGAACAGAGATAAGGAACATTTCTAGGAACTTTTGTTTCGTTTGTTGTTGTGCATTAATCCGTACTGTAAGTCAAAACCAAATGTTAAGCAAAGGTTTCGGTGCCTTTTTATTTTCCCTCTTGTTGTGGAAATTCATATTCACTTCGCGCGATCGTGTACCCTAAACAATCATTGCTTTGTGAAAAAAGTGTTGGAGTAACCTTGGCGCAACCCCCGGGCGCAACCCCTACAAGTTGAATTAGTACTTGGACTCAATTTCGTAATCCAAAGTGGTTGAATCGCGGGCAGGATAGTCACTGAATAGTCACCCCGAACACGCAAATACCCATGACTGCGAAAAATATGTTTTTAATTATGAAATTTGTACACTTAGGTCTCACTCTCGCAGTAATTCAACTAAACGATTTTTAGAACTGTCCTGCAAACTTGTTTATTTGCACAGAGATTTCCGCGCAATTCCACGGGGTCCAAAGTGACAACTGAGGGCGCTTTCCATTTGACAGAACTGACCCGCCACCTTTAAATTGTTGCATTTTCTTTGCAAACTGACGGGTCTGGCCGGCCAGTTCTGACAAAAGGAAAGCGCCCTGAGTAAGCTACAAAGTACACCTCCAAGTTCCAAAGTACACTGGGAAGTTTCGTTTGATTGGCTTACCAATTCTGTTTTCCATTTTGAGGTTTACATGTGCTAACATGATTGGCGTCACGTGTAACATATAAATAAAACGGCCTGAGATCTGTTCGCGTTATCCATTTGCTTTGAACTTGGTCAACGTGTCGAAACGATGGCAGGAACAATGGTAAGTTATGTTTTCGCTTTTTACACGTTTCATCTGAATTAAGACAACTGCTACCTTGCAGAGCCTTCTAGCTCAGTTTGCGCTGGGCTAATGGCGGGTAAAGACTTAACACTTGTACAATTCGCCTTGAGTCGAGACTCAACCGGTCCCACCTATGCTAGTTTCCCAGGTTAGTTCCATCTATTACAAATTGATTATGGTGAAAGTCGATGATCGGGTTGCTTACTCAGCCCGAGTTGATTTGCTGTCATATCCTTCAATCATCTCAATTCGGTGTAAGAATAAAAAGAAAGTGAAAAGAAGAAAAGAATCGACCTCAAAACTAACGACATTTACCGGCTATGGCTGCCCAAAAAGTTCGTCTTGTTCGAGTTTCACCTTCCTTCTGTTGAAAATAACCAAATGCCACATTCTGTTATTCCAGCAAAGTAAAGCTGAATACACTGCAACATTTACTATGTTCACTCTGTATGTATTTGTATCCATGTATCGCCTAGTACACGATACGCAGAAACAAATTGACGTTAACAACGAGTAAGAATTTTCAACTGATGATGAAGGGCGCATGTTGTATGCGAATAACCAAATAAGCAATGGAGCGATGCCTAAGAGCTCTTCGGATGCGTATATCGCACCGTGCGGGATTAAAAAACAATTTGCACGCTTCGTCCTCTTATCCTTTGAGCGCGAGTCGCACAGGGTAAAAATAAAGTCTTTCTCTATACCAGTTAAATTCCTTAGACGTACCGCCTAGCCATTCTTTTTTTAGAAACCGGCGGTGCTTGAAATTGCGGTTGCATAACGGCAAATTTTGACTTTTTCAATTCAAAACGTGGGCAGTTAAAAAACAAACAAACAAAAACAAAACAACCGAATACCAGTTCGACTATTATTATCAGTATCAATTGTTCGTTTTGCATTATTTCGTTTTCCCAACGCAGATCAAGTAACTGCCTTTAAGAGTGTACTTCCTTTTAAACTGAAGTCTGACATTTTTAAATGCCGCAAGTATTTCTTTTAGTAAAATGGAATCAAATATTTTTTGAGCCGATAATGGTATCGCTAAATGATTTGTACTGGGAAAACAACAAGTACAAGTGAACTGAGTTCTATTGAGATTTTTGTACCTCCATTCGTTGACAAATTATGTTAAGAAACATTTACAATTCTGGTTATACAGCTAAAAATTCATTTTTCAAGGATTTTGGGTGATTACGTAATCTTTTCAACCAAACCATGAACCCCGACTGATAACTGAAATGAGTACCTCGCTTTCATTTCTTTGTGAATAAAATGCCTTTGGCATGCTATTTAAGTCCAGAAAGAATAACATGTATTTATAGAAGAGCTACGGTTTGAGACTTAAGAAAAAGCGGCTGATTTCACGTTCCACCAACCACGAAATGAAATACAACATGCAAACCGCATTTCTTTTGCGCATTGTTTTCTATGTTCTCTTTGCTCTTAAAATAGAGTGTTACATAATGGTTTCACTGATAAAACCGGCGAAAAATCCAGACGCTATCTGAGCAGTCAATTGCAAAATGACCGCACAGAGATATCTGTCACCGCTGTGAGCTCCGTTGAATAATACAAATCAAAGAAAAAAAGCTGTTGAAGAGTTCGACTACTGAAGACAAATGCAACCAGTAGTGTTCATGGATTCGAAGTTGCCTTGTAACACTACCCTTACTCGTTTCATGCCCTCTGAATGCCGCAAAACACCCGTTTTTTCTTCAATAGGGGTTTTCTCTCAAAGTTAAAACGATATAAACCGTTCCTCGACAGTCGTAACAAATATACGCGTGAGAATTCTTTGTTGCAAACTTGAAGGATTAGTCCCTGATCATTTTAGTTTTTTATTGGTTAATGTTCAAGGTTTTTCAGACCATTTGGTGTTAAACCTTTATTACCATTTAATATTGCTCGATTGTCGTCTTATGTTTATCGGGTTCAGTAATCCAGTTGTAAGAAGCAATGGGGTCAAGTGGGTATTGAGTTTTTGCTAAGATTTGATGAATCATTTACAAATATTATTCTTTCAGAGTGTTTTCGAGAACAAACCTATCAAAGGTACCCCCACATTCAAGGATGGTGGCTGCCCTTACATCAAGTTATCAAAACAGCCTTTCATTGACGAAGTGAAAAGGTGCCCCGCGTTTCAGAAAGATGTGTGCCCCTTCAAAAATGCCAAGACCATCAAAGAATGTATCGCAGAATTTTCCAAGGTCCCAGCATCGCACCATGAGGGCGTAGCGTATAAAGCGCTGCTAGATGCGTTGAAGGCTTTTCATTCAGAGTCCAAAAAGGAAGAGGAGAAAGTCGGCAAATGTCCTGCATTTAAAACAAAGGATGGTTGCCCATTCAAGTCAGTCAAGCTGAGCGACGGAAAGCCACTTGTGATTTCTCCAGAACAACTACTGTAACTTGTAATCCGTACAACCAATGTTGTTAAATGGGCAAGCAGTTTCAATGCTAAGGTTCCCCTTTTTTAGTCTTAATTCACTTGTAACCTGAGGGTGTTTGTTCGGGGTTTTTGATTTGGGTTTAAACTGTCTAATAAAAACAAACCACAAATTATCTGAATTCTCTGTTTGCCGCAGTCATGCCAGGGAAATCTCCTTGAAGGACCACTTAAAAATGTAACAGCTATCTCCCTTCCGGTTAATGTATACGACTCGGGACTTTTAGAAGTCTGAAGAGCAGAATTGGAAGCAAATGGTTAAAAAATCATGAAGGCTGCCACGAATTCGCATGATTAAAAGGAAAAGTAAATTTGTCATTAAAAAAAAAAAAGGAAGAAATATGGCGTTAAAGAACTCATACACTGTTGCAGAAAAATGTTTCCATTGTTGCGGTAATCCTGCTTATAGAAGGCGAAGCTCAATAGACAATGAAATGACATGGATATAAGTATTCCGTTTCCTTTTAGCTAAGCGAGAGACGCGGGACTGCCTGGAAGCACGCGCTAGGGCATGGAACGACAAGAAGCTAAAATACAAAACGGAAGGGTGATGATCAGCGATGTCAGAGAGATATAATTAATGAAATTTACATCGTCATGCTCTCATTGCTTCTCATCATCCTATTTATTTTATTTCATTTTATTTCATTTTGTTTTTGTTTTGTTTTTTTTTTTGTTTTGTTTTTTTTTGTTTTTTGTTTTTTTTTGTAACAACTTCATTGGATTGACTACAAAATTACGAAACAAAAGAGAAAAAAGAAATACAAACATTCAGGTAGCAAACCAAAAGAGAGGTGCGAACGAGACGTGAGTACCCATGCGAGGCATCTCCCACTAAGAATTTGGAAAAAAATGTAAGAAGATAGTTATAAAAAATCTCTAAGCCTTATCAAGGGCAGTCTCTTATAATGGACCACGTGTGTAATAATCAACGTCAAAAACGTGATTGACAGGTGAAAAGTAATGACTTACTAAGAAACTCTTAAATGTGGAATTGGACAAGCCATTTGGAGGAGCCACTGTACAGATACTATTCCATAAGTTAACATTATACGACCACAGTATTAAACGTTCCTTGTATGAGGACTCTCGCAGTCTTTCCTTTAATATCCATCTCGTTTCTCGCCTCTGTATACGTTTTATTTTTGACTTTTGTGTGCTGTGGTGTGGCGAATATAATTAGAAGCAAGACCTTTTTTCTCCTGAAAGAAATAGCTGACTGTTACCTAACCTGCGATCAGGCGTACTCCTTTTTTAGAGAGGGGGCGAAAAAGTAAGCCTGATACAATTTCTTAACGAGTCGTCTGCCGCCCACCCTGCCAGCAGAGCCTTTCTTAATTCGACGAGAAATAATTGCTCACTCGCTGCTGAGTTTTAGAGAGGCTCTGCTCTCAGGGTTTCTGCTGCCCACTTGTCGAAAGTGATGTTTTCTAGGGTCATGCTATAATAAGAGCGAGTCAGATTTTGCTGGAAATTACCTACAAGATCCGATTTAAGGACAGACAACGAAAACAAAATGGAACTCTAGCTGGAATGCCTGCGAAGCCAGACTTTATCCATACGATCAAAGCTACTAGCATTTCTGCAAATCCCGCTTTTGGTGCGGTTTTTCCAGGCTGTTTAAAACATCAAGGAACAGAGAATTTCTAGATAACATCACAGAAAAAGAAGAATCCTTCACTTTATCAAGCGCAATCAATAGTAAACTTTATTTCAACTCGATGTTTGAGATGCTAATAAAAGTTCTCCGAGGGAAATGGACTTTGAGAAATTAAACATTCCAGCAGCTATTTCGTAGGTGTCACTAAACCATTGTTCAGCGCTTTCTTAAACAATGTCGAGTTTCTCTGTCAAGCTCGGCTGATTGCCTGCAGCTGATTGTGGCGATTCTAAGTTCTGTTCAGTCGGATCGGCTCTCTTGTTGCTTCCAAATATATTCCAAATGACTACACACATTTTCGAGTCGGTGGAAGTGAAACGATTAATTTTTTTTCTAGAATGTTCGGGACTGTAAATAGCACTATTGCCAAATCTCTTAGGAAGTACAACTATGATGTCTTCTTTCAGACAAACTATTTTTGGGTGCATTCTCTCTGCTGTTCCTTGAACGATTTTTGAAAAAAAATCTGAAGTTGAAGAAGCAACATTGCCTCTTGGACGAAAATTTGTATGTTCTATTTTTTTACATTTTCGTGTAATAGGACTTTCTTACACACCTTACGAAATTGTAGAGCTTTACGACGATTGAAAGTACTTTTTTTCCCGGCTGTTTTGTTCGTGATTACTCGTCCTCCATTACTTGGCCTTGTGACCAAACTCTAAGACAGGAGGCTCGTCTGCAAATTACTGGTGGTGACGTCAGAGGCTCAACACGAAAACTTTAATTTTCTATACGGGTGTGCTTTACAAGGGTAATTTTCATATGGAAATACAGGAACACGTTCCAAAACCTTGGGGGATAGTCCAAAGTTAACAAAAATCGGTTGTCGGTGTTGAATCCTTAACAGAATTTTAATTTTCGGCTGATATTTCGAGGAAAGTGAATTATCTGGCCGCCAAAAATGTCCTTTCGGCTGGGAAAATCCCTCTTGTCCACTTTTTGTCCAAGTATTTACCATGTCATCTCCATTTGTGGGTGGCTCGAAAAAATAATTTTGGAAGACATTGTGAAGGCTGGCCTCAGAAATTTTGGAAACCACTGTCTTCACCAAAACTTTAAAAGGAGCGGCAATTACCCGTTACTGGTTTCAGAAATTCCCGAAACAGTTTGTCTTGATCATGACCATTGCTAAAAACGGGGGCAATTAACCACTGCCGGTTTCAGAAATTTCCGATACCACTTCCGAAATGAGTTAATTGTCCTAACAATGTCCAAAGACACTGAAGCCACTAACCTTTGCACTAAGATTAATGTCACGGTAAATGTGTTACTGGTTTAAAAAATTTTCGGAACCATTAATCGCGACACAACTTGTTTTAGAAATTTGCGGAATCCCTTTTATTCTCCATGGTATAGGATTAAGACAACGGCATAACTTCTTCAGCATCACAAATAATTTATTGACAACGTTGCATTGAATTTATATCCGTTCGAGAAGAAAACACTTAAAACATGAATTTCGAAATTTAATATTCGTTAACGGTGTTCGCCTATTCACTGTTATCTTCCTCAAGCACATCCTGCTCCAAGCTTTGTCTTATCCTCATTAGAGTTTCCTCGTATGAATCCACGACAACACAGTTCTTCCGGCGTTTGAAACTTGCCTTGGCTGCTGATGCTAAAGATGATAAAACCAAAAAACATCTTAGGAAAAAGCTATGTTAATTGAAATTTGTAACGTCATCTTTGACACATATTCGTTGCCTGTCATCACATATTCTTGCCCATACAACTAGATAAACTTGAGAAGTTATAATAGGGTGGTCATTTATAACATAGATGGGAATAGGGCATGATTTTATGCCTTCAATGAGTAGATCTTTACAAGACAATTTTGCTGCCAGGTATTCATAGCAATCCCCAAAATGTTGACAAAGGTATGGGTTATGTGCTAATTGGCACTCTTAGGAGTTAAAGGGTCAGTGGATCAACAAGGGTGCAAAATAGAAATTTGTTTTTACGAGCAGTGTATGACTTTCAAAAGTGTATTGCAGAACACCGTGTAGGCTCCAAATTTAGCACTGTAACCCATAGAGTCAAAGCGTCCATCTCCACTCCACACAACATCTTTCATGGCTTTCAATTTGGATAGAAGATCAGCTTGGTACCTTTCCCAGTAATTGATGACAACTGGAAACAAAAAGTTCCTTTGATGGAAGAAAAAGGTCCTTGCAGAATAAGCTGATAGCCCCATGTGCTTGAAGACCAGCAAGACTTTGCTGATAGATGCCCCAGCCATCAATACGGCAAAGCTTAGCAGAACATTGCCTGCAGGATATTTGCTACCAAGGGCCATAGGCTGTGACTTCCATTCAAACGATTCCTCGCCACCGTTTGTGCAATTTTGGTTCACAATAACCATGGTACCTCGCTGCTTCATGATAACACTGGGGCCACTCTTCTTGCAGG
>NC_090892.1:53360327-53375327 GCF_036669925.1 Montipora capricornis | reverse complement strand
ATGACATTTGCGGAGGTACATGTGAAACGATCGGTGATCTTAACAGATCGCTTAGGTCCCGATATCTTGCTTGTTAACAATGAAAAGACAAGTTTTGCATCGTGAGCGCGCGCATTTGAAAGTGCCGGGTTGCTCGTTAGTTTTGAGCGCGCTTCTAACTAAAAAGTTGCCTACGTTTTTGTCGCGTTTGAATGAAATAAGTGGAGGTTCCGAAAAGATTCTACCAGTCTCGGTATCATTTTGGAGTAATTTAAAATTACTAAGAATGATGCTTTTGACTGCGTGATTATGAGGATGGAAAGTGAGGGTGAATGGAATTCTGTCATTCTTATCTTTTTGTGACGTTTGTAGTGATGACTGTCGATCAAATTGTTGGGCGCGATGATGGCCCGCTTTGATCACAGAGACAGGATAGCTACGTTTTTCGAAGAACTGGCACATCTCCTCTGATTTGCTGGAAAAATCGGAGTCATCACTACATAGACGTCGAAGGCTAACAAATTGAGAATAAGGAATGGAGTTCTTCACATGTGATGGATGTGACGATGAATACAACAAATAACTGTGTGAATCTGTAGGTTTGTAGTGCACACTAGTACATAGCACGTTGCCTCTAATAGAAACTTTGACATCTAGGAAAGCCAATGAAGTTTCCGAAATTTCCCAGGTATATTTAAGAGCCGGATGAAAAGAGTTGACGGAGGTTATAAATTGATCGAGTTCTTCTCTGCTGGATGAAATAGCGCCGATGCAGTCGTCGATATAGCGGCCGTAGAGTTCAGGTTTGGGGCCGTTGTACTGATTACCCAACAACCCAGGTCGCCTTATCGACGCCCAGCGCGCTCAAAACTAACGAGCAACCCGGCACTTTCAAATGCGCGCGCTCAAGATGCAAAACTTGTCTTTTCATTGTTAACACTTAGTCTAGCAAGATATCGGGACCTAAGCGATCTGTTAAAATCACGGACCGTTTCACATGTACCTCCGCAAATGTCATTTATTGCATAACCTGTACGTTATGCTATAAATTATACATTGGTGAGACAGGTAGACGACTAGGTGACCGATTCCGCGAACACCTTCGCGATGTTGAGAAGAATGACAAGGATGCATCTAAGCCAGTCGCTCGCCATTTTAATCTGCCTAACAACTCCAAAAAACACATGGCTATCTGCGGCCTTTCCCTACATCTAGGTACGACGGAAAGCCGCAAGAATCTGGAACAAAAATTCATCTTTCAAATCGGCACCCTTAATCCTCACGGTATTAACGAACGCTTTTCATTTAACTAATATATTCCTATTTTTCACGTTGCCGTGTTACCACCAATAGCGTAGCTCCTAGTCTACTATAAAAACTACACGTAACCCACAATCCCTCGATTCGCTCTGACGAAGGGCTAACGCCCAAAACGTCAGCTTTTAGAATCTCTGTACGGTGGCCAATTTACATTATCAACTCCGTTGATAAAACCAAATTTTTGTATATATAATGCAACTGATTCCTGTTTCTTACCTCTGGACATTAAGCATTTGTCATGCTTTTGAAAACCAAAAATGAATCTCTGGACTACGAAAAACCTTCAACAAAGTTTAGTATTTTCCACTTCTCAAGTTTTTCTTTTTCGTGCCAGAAGGACAGAAGAAATTCCCACTCATGATTATTAACGTCATGACCGATGGATGTCACCAGTGTCACGTGTGAGATTGAATGGGTCATTCACCTTGCGGTGGAGGGCTTTGTGAATCAAAGATCTAACTTCTTTTTCGGCTTATCAAATTTTTTATTCGCACAAAAGAAAAATTGAGGTCATTGCATGTTGAGACGACGAGCATCCCCATCTGTTTCATATGCGTGTCCCCCCCCCCCCCCCCCACCCCGGGATCGTAAGGTACTATTTGGTGTCACGATAAACTCAACCACATATTCTCACGATATTTCCGGTTGTCACCCTCTTTGGCGCCATGTATCGATGAAAGTACGCACTGTTAGAGTCCAGTCGTACGCTACTTTTCTGAGAGCGTTAACGTTAACGCACTACATCGCCTCCTAGTCTGGAAGCAAATGTGGTCTCGTGTGAAGTTCGTGCTGAAAGCAAGCAGCTAGTGTAAAAGTGTTCATTAGGACCTACTAAACATGAAAAGTTTTGGTGCCAGCTTTGCCAATTGCTCAGACGGCTTTTAATTCTGACCTATGAAATCCAGCATGGAAACGAGGCAAAAACACATAATTCCTCATAACTTTGTTAATAATAGATGAAAATACATTAAACTTGCTCACATGATTGGACATGATCCTCCCTGTTGATTTATGCTAATTTACATAGGTCACGTGACCTTACGCATGAAAGCGAGGCTGAAACACATAATTTTCCATAAATTTGTCAAAAAAAATCCTTGCTTACCTTAGTCAGTTAGACATCTTGCATCGATTGGTGCCACTTTGTAGTGTCACGTGACCCCATACATGGAAACGAGGCTGGATATATTTGGTAGCATCGTGTAGGATGGCATTTGTCTTCCTAAATGTATTAACAACGACTAGGCAGATACATATCTGGTTATCCGAGTTCAGATATAAAAACTTCAACTAATCATTGTCCTATGGCCCATAGCACAGGGACGAAACGGATAAAGCAAATACTGCGGAGGCTCCATTTGAGAATCTATCTTGTACACATAATCAATAATTTTGCCAACTTATGATACTGGTTCCATGTATTCATTTTCACATGTATATTTGAACAAGGGCAGAAAATGAAAATAGCGACTACTGCTATTTTATATATACGGTCATGAAAGTCTTACTGAATATCTATATACATTGTTTTGTTGTCCATTCCTATGGAATTTCCTGTTCGACTTCGTCTTCATCATACTCATCATCACTCTCAGCATACTTGTTCTGGCAATCTTCAGAGCACAGACAGAGATCAGTACAGACAAGTCCGGCTTTTTGACACTGACAACGGTTGTTAGAGCAACGGGACTTGGCGCACTTGCATCGGACAAGCTGTATAATTGCCTCTAGAGCTGGTGGAAGATTTGTCATGACTGGTACCCACTTTCCATCTTCATCTTGCCATCGATAGCCTTCTGGTGAGGGCAACACCGGGTTTGCTACATGATCGTTGTTCCAAACAAGAAGCTGGTAGTGATGGAGAGCAGCTTGTGTGGGCGGCAACCTCTCAGACTCAGCTTGATTTTTCTTAAAGAGGGACCATCTGAGGGCTTTGACAGTTTTGATGTCTGTCTTTGGTTGGTACATCCGACAAACCAGCTATTCCACTCCACTTCTTGTGCCGTCATCTGGCCGTTTCCCTCAACCGAGGCTAGCAAGAGCTTCCACGATAGGAGTGCTGGCGTTATCAAACTCATCCCAACAAGTGGCTTTTCCCTTCCCAGAGAAACTCACAGTAACATCTGCTCCGGTCAACGCATGAAATGCTGGCAGCGCAGCCGTCTTAGTGGGCCCAAGGGCGTCTGCGATTGACTTCAAGTTGATAACTCTACGACTAGTGCCGGTCCCAGTAACAAAGCAAGAGTTGGAGCACAAATCTAGATACCGTCGGAGAGCCAAAACAAGAACATCAGTGTCAGGAGAATATATAGAGAGTTGGGTAGCACCTTGAGCAGAGGCATCCAGAGCATGTAAAATAATCTTCGTGTCGGCTTCTTCTTGTGTACTTCGTAAATGCCTGACGTCTCTGTGCGTTGCCTCACATTCCGTTCCCCATGCCACAACGACTTGTCTCCCATTAGCATTATCCTTCACATTCTTTGCGAGAAACGTAGTAAGTTCACCCTTGGTCTTCAAGTTGAATGAGCAAGAAGCTTCTTCATCGGCACCTTGGCGATGCGGGTAGAATCAGTGATGCGATAATAAATGGGAGCATGGTCACCTTGTCGTTTGACTCGTGTTGCTGATTTCAGTGAGGATGGTACATCATATCTGTCGAAGATTATGTGGAGCTCTTGTAAATCATTATACTTTACAAGCAAGCGATTCGTGATCCACTCTGGCTTGTCAAGTGATTGGACTTGGGCCATTCCATCAACAATCGCGACTTTGAATCCTGCGGTGGTTTCTTGTGTATTAGTACTAGGGCCACCTGCCTTCTCTAGGATATGCATAAGGGCACTCTTGCAAGAACAATGCAACATGGTACCATCTCGTGCAAACAAAGCTCTTGGGACAACAGTGAACTCATATAAGCCAACAGCCTCTTGGATGTCAATTTCTGGGCGGCTCTTGCACACCATCGCCAAACGAGCAAACAGATTTCTGTCCTCCTTTAACTCGATGATCGTGTCTTTAGCTTTGACTTTGATGACCTTAGCACTCGTTTTCCAGGTAAGAAGATTGCGCTTCTTTACAGGAGCCCAGAGCTTGAGCTTTCCTGTCTTGATCCTATCTTGTACAAAAGCACTGAATAGCTTTCTCCCTTCTTCACTCTCATTAACAAGATCTTTCTTCGTTTTCTCATTCATCACAACTTTTGTGACCAAGTTGTACAGATCGGTGTTGGTGTCTGGTCTGATGAAAAGGGATTGGTGAAGGTCTTGATTGTCCCGGTCAACTTATATATGCTGTTATCTTCGTGCGTCAAAACAGCGGAGTTTAGTTCTTGATGGTGTGCACGTTCCGGAACGAGACCCACCATTGCCTTGGCTTCTGTTGTGAGTCGGGCTAGTTCTGGGGCAACGAGGAAAAACTTCGCTCGTGCGCTCTCCTTCAAAGTGATCCCTACAAGCCCACCAGAAACCTAGATCATAGATCGACTGAGGTGTTCCAACGCAGTATCACCACCAACAGCTCAGAAGGGAACCTCCTTGTTCTTGTTCACTACCCAGTTTCCTGTGATGAACTCTCCATAGATCTCGGGGTCTGATGATTCGAGGGATGCCATTTCAGCTAGGTACAGAGGGATCATCCTTAGATAAAAGATCTTGTCGTGCACAAAGAAGTACTTTGTGAACAACTCCAGTGCAATTAGATAGAGCTTCCAATCACCACTGCGGACTGCCTGGATGAATGCGAACATCTCCATTACCATGCGAAATACAGTAAAGAGACGATTTGTGGCATTCGCAGCGTCAAAATCAGACATCTTCTTGGCTACTTCAGGAGACTGGATCGCGTTGGTAGAGCTATGGTGCGCGTCTGGATGTTCTCCTTAGTGCCTTCTTTGCACGCATCTCCAACTTTCGTAGAGAGTTCCTCGAGGGTACGACCTACATCAGGAGAGCCTTCTAGAAATGCTTCCAGGTATAAGGAAAATAAAGCCTGTAGGGTGATCATGTATGCTTTTTTACCGCGCTTAACATGCTTGCCATCGATTATCTGTTTAACAGTGGAGGGGCCATAAAGTTCCGACTCGATCCAGCACATGTCTATCCCACTACTGTCAATATATGACCCAATGGTCCTCAGCAAAACCATAACCACATGCAGCTCCCCTGGTCGAAGGAGAATGTTCTTGAGCTCGCATCGGGCCATCTGTAATCGTTTGGCGGGCAGTTACAAGCCAAGGTGTAGCGATATGACTGTTTTCCTCTCGGGACTGACTATTCTAACAGAGAAATTTTGAGCACGCATCAGAACTGTGAGGAGCGTGCTCCATTCATGAGCAGGATTTGCCAACAATGGAGGAGCACTGACACGTGTGACAGGTAGTGCGTGATTTACCAAAGAGTTGTACGCTGACCATACGGGTACAGGAGGCTCATCATTATCATCATCACTTAGGACATCATGGCCTGTAAGGGAACGAGACACTATCCAGGTAGCATTCTCATCACGGATGTTTTGGGGCAACTCTTGTTCTGATGACAGCTCAAATGTAGGGTACGCAGGAGAAGAGGACCTTGATGGCGACTCCACGCATGGCATTAAAGATGTCAGCGATTCGGGCAGTTCTGTTACAGAACGGCATGAATTATTTGGCTCCTCTAACCTATAAAAATGAAAAACAAAACGCAACAACAGCTACTTATGAAGCAAAATGCTGTTCAAGAAGGGGATCTTTTCTATCCTACATCCTAGAAATGAGATTAGCTTTTAACTTACGAGCTAGTCTTATTGAAACAAAGAAAAACCTGAATCACACAGACCAGTCATGCCAAAGTAAAAATAAGATTAAACGTCTATTATCTAATTAACCCCCCTCCCATCGAGAACTTGGGATTAAATGAGTGCATCATGCTTCTTAGTAGAACAGTTATGGTACCTTAATACAGGTTCTTCATCTTGGGGTTCCACTTTCTGATAAAGAGCCATTGCTGTGGCGTGTAGAGTACGCTTCCCGTCCGGCTTGTCCTCTGAGAAATCGATATTATCAATAGCAAAATATACGTGCCGTCCTTTCACGATATCCGGAGGGAGAAACATGCCACCTTCACTCTCTATGCCTTCAGGACAGGACAATTTGTGACTCCACCCTCAACAAGCGATTGTACTCTACAGCCATGCCAAATCCATGGAGGAGATTAACCAGCTCTTTGCTTCGTACTGCTTGGTGTATTGCTAGGCTAACTGCGAGGTGTTGGGCATTTCTATAGTGCAGTAGACCGCTTTTGACCTCTTATTGTCAACCTGCCTTTCCGTTAGACACAAAGCTATTGTACTCTGCGCTAATTGCATTGCTCTTTTGTGTACCTCGTTGCACTTTTTATCAGATAGTGTCTTATTGGGACCTTGGATTATCCACCTGAAGAAGCAGGTAAGCTCTTCGGGGCAGTGATCATGTGTCATTGTATCCAGAGAGCCAGAGAAGACCCATTTCTCGCTTCGATTAATAGCCTTTCTCAATATTGAAGCGGCATCGAAGAGAGTTTTCATAGATTCATCACTGTCAGCTGTGGATTCTACGATATGGATAGCGGCATCTCTACACTGCTTTACGCTGAGCCTCTCGGGCTCATTAGCTCTAGTGGGCTTATGGAACTCAATTCCCTTTATTTCTTTCTGGATAAGCTCTTTAACTGAACGTCGACTTAGAATCTTTGGACTATTGTTCTCGTTTGAAATGGAATCAAAAGCTTGTTCCAACTGTGCCATGTTGAGTATTTCTCCGCTATCGAGGGCAGCTTGGGTAAGGTTCAAAAACACCAGCTTAGCCGCTGTCTTACTTCTTGACCTTTCCTCTTCGTCTTTGATAGTTTTACGCAGGACCCCAGTCACATGCTTCGCCCAGCAGCTTTTATGATGTTTAATATCAATGGCATGAGCGTCAGTGCTGTCTAGAGGCGTCGAGAGCTTCACGAGCAGTTTAGGATCCTTTGATTGCTTTACTGCATTATCAAGAGAGCTACCAGCAGATGATGTTGACACCAAATGCAGAGGGTTCTGGTACTTCGCTTTCTCTTCACAAAAGAAGCACAGATTGCTGTCATAAGGGACGGTTTTCGACCGTGTAAGAAGACCCTGTTTAGTGAAATGAAATGAAATCTTTTGAGATGTCAAGGATGTCATTACTTTTTCAGCGATTCTAAGATGAAAAACACAATAAAGTAAAAAGTTAAAGTTATAAGCCATTATACCTAGCAATTACCTGAAGCGATTCACTTGTCTTTCTTGGAGCTTCATTTGGCCCTCTGACCTCTCTCTGAAACCTCTCTTTTACCCTCTTGATCTTTCCTGAGTGGGTGGTTTCTTGGTAGCACGACCTATGCCATGTTGCTTTTTCTTTAAGCTCTTCTATTGGTAGATCTTTAAGCACAAGCCACAATGTTTTCGTATTGATGTCCTCGTACTTTGAACGTTCTTCGATGGCTTCTAAAAGCTTTTGATGGGAAGTTGGATTTTCAACAAGGTTGGCTATACTTTTTTCTTGGCAGATTACACATAGCTTAAAATCTAAAGGGGCATTAGACTGGCCAAAATCCGTCATACTACAAGCACTGTGATGACTGTAAGTACAACATGGCGGACACTCAAATAATTACCGCTGACCAATAGTTTAGGCTCACAATCACCCAGGCCCCCTAGGTTAAGAATCCACAGGAATTTGTGCGAAATAGGATTGTAGAAATCGCTCATAATAAAGTTATATAAGCCACACGAAATACATTATCCTTTTTAGCTTTTATTTTTCTCATTCAAATGCTATACATACACATGGCCTATGTAAATTAGCATAAATCAACAGGGAGGATCATGCCCAATCATGTAAGCAAGTTTAGTGTATTTTCGTCTGTTATTAACAAAGTTATGAGGAATTATGTGTTTTAGCCTCGTTTTCACGCTGGATTTCATGGGTCAGAATTTAACCCCCCTTAAAAGCCGTCTGGGCAAGCGGCAAAGCTGATACCAAAACTTTTCATGTTTAGTAGGACCTAATGAACGCTTTTACACTAGGTGCTTGCTTTCAGCACGAACTTCACACGGGACCTTATTTTATGCCATTTGCTCCCAGACTATCCAGTGAATCTCGCAAGCAGCGATTTCCTAACCTCTTACAGACCAAGATTCCTTACTTTTTATTCGCACAAAAAATTGAGGTCGTTGCATGTTCATACCCGTAAAGTACCATTCGGTGTCATCACAAACTCAGCCGCATATTCTCACGATATTTCCGGTTGTCACTCTATTTGGCGACATGCATGCAACGGTAGAGTACGCACAGAGTCCAGCCGCACGGTGCTTATCTTAGAGCGTTAAAGCATCACACTGTCTCAAATGAAACTTGGAAGTAGCGAACTTGAATCCAGATCCTTCTTCTCCTTTCTCGTCATCCTGCGATTGCCTGGAACCGGTCTCGGAAAGTGACTTTTCGTCTCCATTAAATGGCAATTAAACATCACAGCTTTCTGCTAAATTAATCAGCCCAGCATCCAGCTCACTATTCCCTCCTGACTCTGATCAAAGTGATCCAGAGGAATATGGAGAAAAGGGTGGCTTGAGAGAAAATGAAGAGGATGAGGATGATATGGGTTGCAGGCCATTAGCAAAACTTGATGAAGATTCCCATGAATCAATGACACAAGGAGGAGCAAGTGGAGAAAGTGCCATCGAAACTCAAGGTAAAATGATACGTACTGCAATTGCGTGGTTTCATAATAGCAAAATCCTGCCGCGTAGTTTTTTGCTCTCTACGCTCCAAATCGAATAGACTTTAATTGCGAAGCCCGAGGCTGCCTTGGATAACAATCACTAAAGTGGGCACTCTGTTGTTGTTGTTTGCAGACACTACCTGCTTGCAAGACAGCCACCGTAAAGATAAATGTCAATGTCTTTGTTGGGGCTACAGTATTTCTCTATTTCGATTCTAATTTATCAGAATTACAGCAAAGTTCTGTTCGAGAACATCTACGTTTTCAAGGAGCCACAATAACTGAATTTTATCACAAGAAAGTCAACATTATGCTGTTAAACAGAAGCGCCACGAAAAAGCAGAAAAAGGTTTAATATTAAAAACATCCTCATCACTAGGTGCATTGATGCTGCGAAAATCTCATGATAAAAATAAGAAAATATGAGATTGTAAAAACGTTTTCCAAAGAGCAAAGTTAGATGGGATAAAAGTTATGTTTATTGAAGGTGTCGCATTAGGGGTGCGACCACTTATAATGACCGGATTTGGAAAAGATGTTCTTCGATGATAAGGGCGTTAAGACAGGGTTGATTGACAAAAGAGGTCAAAAGAAGTGTAGTCAAATACTGTGGATTACAAAAAAATAAGTATTCGTGTTGCAAGTGCCAGCCACATACAAAATGCAAAGGACGATACTAATTGGAGAGAAGTGGACAAATTAATAAAAAGGCAACAGACGCCCGAAGAATTTGTAGAGTCAATGATAAGAAAGAGTGTAAATAACATGGAAGGAAAAACTCAAAGTCTGTCGAAATTTTCAAAACTAAAAAAAGTAGGGAAATATAATGCGTAATGCTTTTTGTCGAGGTTCTTGGTCTATATAATGCCATTAAAGAAGAAAAAATCGCTTGTCTGAGATACCATTTACTTTTACAAAAAACTGATGATAAAAATTACGGCTACATCAAACCTAGTCGATTTGACGGATTTGTTCAACCGAGGTCAAGTACATGTATGTTAACGTGCATGATATTACGTAGCTCAAGTGAAACCATGATTAATTAAACAGTTGTGTGATTTATCGTTCTTCTGAAAATAAACATTTTTACAATTCGTGCGATCCACTCATTTCTCCGCCTTTTAAACAGACGTTACGAAAATAATTTGTGAAACATGAAAATGAAGTTCCTAAGTGTTCACAAATTGGATAAACAAATGCCACGAGAAAAATCTAAAATTGCATTCATGCAAATCATTCTGAACGGTTGGCACACTGGAGGCATTTCTCTTACGCGCTGGGTGCGTTAGGGGGACCGTCTGTCTCGCTTGCTTTATTTTCTTTGCATGGAGGTCTTGGCCTCCCTCATCCACAGCTCTCCTGGGATTGAGGAGTTTCTCCTTCCTGGTGCCAGCAGACTCCAGGCGCGTGTTCGCCTGTATGCTGATGACACCACGGTGATCCTTGACCGACCTTTTTTTAACGTCAGCGTTAATGAAAATGGTTCTGTCGCCAAGCTTAATCGTAGTAAAACTGAAGCAACGTGATTGGGGGCCTGGCGGTCTCGTTCTGATGAGCCCCTTGGCCTTACTTGGGTTAGAAAAATGAAGATCATTGGCGTCGTCTTCCCCGCCAATCTTACATCGTCAGTGGTCTCAGGTTATCGGGCCAGGGTTTTCTCTCGATGGTCACTGGTCTTTCGTACGGGATTCGTTTACTAAAAATTTTAAGAATGATGTCATTTGGTTGATTATCCTTCGTGGCGTCCACTTGCGCGATTCTCTCTTCAACTCGGGTGTTATCTCATCTAGTCAATGCGCCTCTTGTCCCCGACGTCAGACAATTGACCATTGCTTTTTAAACTGACGTAGGGTCAAGAGGGTCTGGTTGCACTTTGCACCAGCCCTCTACCTGGTGCTTGGTTCCCAGTTTGCTGTAAGTCTTTTAACCGTTTTTTGCTTTCGCTGCCCCTCTGCTAATGCTAAGAGGGCCCGCATTACACGCCACTTGGTGAAATCCATTCCCTACGGCATTTGGATCTTTCGGAATAGGGCCACCTTTCAAAACGGCAGAGAAGATCATCGGGCGATTATCCGTTATGTCCGTAATGATTTAAAACAGAAAGTTTTCCTAGATTCTAAGCGATTTTCTCAATCTCGCTTTCGCGATCTTTGGCTTCTCGACGGTTTTTGTGCCCTGAAGAGTGGACTTCCCTGCGTTATAATCTAGTTGTACATTTAAACCCTTGTAACCTTTTTGTCCGCGCGCTGTTCGCGATGTCCGCTATCAGGCGTTCTCTTTAAGCAATTTGTGCTGTTCATGGACTCTACCGTTAGGGCCCCGCGCTCTGGCGGCTAGCTGCTTACTCCGACTTTTGGTTTCAATGGGTTTTTCTGTGCTTCCTTTTCTTTAGCGGCGTGTGTTTGTAAATAGCTTGTTTTAGTTTTTATTGGAAGCAAAGGCTGTCTTTCACGAAACAAAATAGCTCTCCATGGCTGCTCATTGACCAGGTGCACTGGTTGTGCGCATGCGTGATTTGCTTTTTTGTTTTTTCACTATAGAGTTCACAGACCAGTGGGACACAGTGTCTTTGCAGGACGTAGATAAACGACCTAGCACTACATTGAGTTCTAGTAGCTCATTAGGTAGAGCATCCGACTTGTGTTACGGAGGTTGTAGGTTCGCTTTTTGCCTAGGACTCTATCAGTTGACCGGCGTTGCCAAGCAACATGAGTGATATTGAAGCTGTGGAGCCTAATTACTCGTAGGGAAAGACATTTATTATTATTTCGTGGATGCCTGTGGCAGGCAGCCACGGTAAAAATTCGAGCCCGTTCCTTTTTCTTTATCTTTTTTTCTTCTTCCTGGTTTTCTTCTTAGAAGTATCATACGGTAATTAGCCACTTGCTTGTGTTTGTCACTAGAGTTAAGCCCCCTGTTGGCTGGGGTTACTACTTGGATAGGTGACAACACGTAATAACCAGTGGTGTTGATTTTTTCTCCGTTTTTTTTTTTTTGTCTTCTTGTTTTTTTTCTTCTTCGTAGTCACCCGCGCACCGGTGGCTCAGTTGGTTGTGCATCGGGCTGTCACGCGGGAAGTCGAGAGTTCGACTCCAGTCGGACTCAGGACTCAGGGTCTTAAAATAACTGAGGAGAAAGTGCTGCCTTTGTACTTACACCCGCAAATGGTTCGACTTTCAAGTCTTCTCGGATAAAGACTGTAAACTGGAGGTACCGTCTCATAGCCCTTGTTGGAAACCAAGTAGTATGGGACGTCAAAGAACCCACTCACTTCTCGAAAAGAGTAGGAGACGTTGTCCCCGGTATTTTGGTCTGACCTAATCTGCTCGAGGGCATCTTTTACTTTCTAAAATAAATTGTAAACTGGGTAACAAGCAGTCTGTCCAAAGTCCCCGACAAAAAAGCATTGTAAATTAGTTCTGAAAAGCCCTGAGGGGGAGAGACTAATAACTTCACTTCATTTCACTTCACTTCTAAAATTGCAATGTTTTTCTTTATCCTCGTATCCCGCGGAAAGTGACACGAAAAGGTTTTCACCAGACCAGACTGGCGGTTTAAAATCGGGCCCTCTCCATATCAACAAGGCAGTTAGTTACCAATCTGGTTTTTGCATTGTATATATAACATTTTGCGCGATTTTGAAGATGGTATCCACCTCTTCAGATTGCAGTATTGACGCCAATAGGCAAGGCTTTGCTTTTTTGGCTCATTTATGGAGTGGATGAGGTCAAGAGAAAATGAGGGGACAGAGAGGGAGGCTCCCGGTCCAGCCCTTGGGATATGTCATGCCCGAGACGTCCGCATGCAGGTTAACCTCGGTCTGATGTTTGCCGCCATTTTCTCTTTTCACTAAGAACCTGAAGAGCCTGAGATAAAGCGCTTTCTTGATTTAAGAATGATGAGGCTTATTACTCATCGCGTGATACTGAGTATGGTGTGCGGCATGCAGACATCTGTCCTTGGCCCAATATTATATTTGTTATATACATCTCAACTTGGCGATATTATCAGGAAGAACGACATAGAATCTCATTTTTATGCGGATGACTCGCAAATTTATTTTTCCTTTGATTCTGCTACACCAAACTGTTCGTTTGTGGTTTCTCGTGTGGACGCTTGTATTCATATGACCTTGTGTCCTGGATGTCATATAACAAACTGAAGCTGAATGGCGATAAGACGGAACTTTTACTTATCAGTCCTCAACATCAACTTTCTTTTTCCTTTCCGTCTCTTACAGCTCATGCCGGATCCATCATGAAGCCTTTTTATCTGCCAGAAATATTGCGCAACTTGACGTGGAAAAACTAAAACTAAAAATAAAACGGAGAAATTCCACGCATATTCTGACTGGATCGCCCTATGGCAACCCAGTGATTATCCCAACCTGTTGTATGGTTGGTCAAGCAAGCATGTTCCGACGAAGCAGAATTTTCCATTCTGCAAAAAAAAAACCGACCATCAATGTCTTTGTTTGGAGGCATGGCACATTAATTCCAATAACTAGACTACAATCGCATGTGAAAGTCAGAAAGAACTGCTTTTTCATATCGTTAAAATATATTAGAAATTGACATGGAAATGGTACTCAACTATAGCCCAAATTTTAAATTACTTTAAATGAATTAACAATAAGGAACAAACCATAATACCTTTTTTTGGAATATTATTATTTTATTAGTATTTTACAAACCACAATATGATAAAAAACTGCATCAACGCAAATGCAAATCTGCCTCCCTTTTATTTTCTTTGTTCTTCTCCCGGCCCCGACGACGCCTGCGAGGAAGTTTAAAAGCACGTAAAGAACATCGTAGTCAATATTAAATTAAATTCTGTTAGCGTTCCTGTTGACACTATACAAATGGTTCGTTTAATAATTAACATAACTCGATCAACACCTGCAACCCTCTAATGCAGGTGCATCTTCTTCTCCTTCGATTATGATATTAAAACGACAGCAACGTTTGTCTTTGGTCCGACCATTTCATTTCCACGTGGCATCTCATTTGTTGAATCGTCATGACTTTTTGTGCTCCATCAAGAAAACTTAGTTGGTTCGGTTTGGGATATGGTCCGCTGTTAAGGGAAAACATCAATGGAGTATTTCTCGGTCAAGCTTCAAGAATCCTTCAAGAAATTGTTCTGCCTCTGCTTTCAACCAAAAACCGCCCTTTCTTGCATTTTTTCCTTGCAACTATGCTTTATTAAGACTTTCGAGAACAATAATTTAACTCTCAGCAATTAAACACTTGCAATATTTAAGTAGCTCAGTACGTCAGTATTTGTCATATACTCACTTAATTAACGCGTCAATTTGAACATTAGAGAGACATGGTCATTTTTATTACAAACAACTGAAAGTTGGCCTTCGAACCAGCAGTATATCTCCACTGGGATTCAGCTGAGAATGTATCGGCTGCGTATTTTCCTTACATTATTTTACTCGCCGTTAAGTGTCTTGGCTGCGCAAGGCAACACACAGTGCCGTGAATCAGGAAGTCAACGTGGAGTCGCCCTTCGACATGCAGTCTACAGCTCCAAGATAATACAACGCTATTTTGACTGCGTTAACGAGTGTATCAACGATCCGCCATGCTTGAGCATCAACTTTTGGTGGGACACCAGGAAATGTGATTTGAACTATAAAACAAAGGAACACAGTTGTCGCGCTTGTTTCGTAGCTGAACCACACTCAACTTACTTGGGAATAGGGAAACTACCTGGAAACCGAGGTAAGCAGTAGTTTAACTCCGTTTTCAAATCGTTGTTTTTCGAGATCACTTTTAGGATACAAAATTTCAAGTGAGTAACGGTGAGTGGGTACAAAACGAAGACCGAGGACCACTTCAAAATCGTCGACCGAAAACCTAGAGGAAACAACATTTGCGGTTTACAAAGAATTTGACCAGGGTCTTCCTTTTGTAGAAACCCCACAAAAACTACA
>NC_090892.1:53340327-53342827 GCF_036669925.1 Montipora capricornis | reverse complement strand
CTTTCTAATACGAAACTTCACTGAATTTTTCCCTGTTCAGCGGGGTTAGTGTTAGGATGGGAGACCAAAACAATAAACCCGTCATGAAAAACAGAAGCATCTGACCGAAAATACTATTAACGCTAACAAATGCGAACTCAGCAAGGCACAGATTTTGTTTGCTTGCTTTATGCAAAACAAATATTTATGAAAAAGCAAATAACTATTGATACACATATTTAGAAAGAACAGAAGGAAGTTTCCGGGACGGTCGATCGAGAATAAAATATTTACGACATGAAAACAACATTAATTTTGAACCGTGAATATAGAATACAAAAAGTTACGATCAGCGACAAACATTTTGGGAGATTTTTGCTACGTTCAAGTAAATTGCAAAATCGAAAGTGACATGGCCGGAATTCAGCGGGCGCCGTGATTAAGTTACCGCGGCATGTTTACTCGCCAAACAGTGAAGCATCTGTGTCAAATGATGGCAAGATTCCGGGTTTTTGTAAGTTTCTTTTTCTGTCAAGTGTTATAAAGTTTGACAATGAAATGAGAGAAGTCAAAACAAAGATCACAATCGCCCAACTCTTGTTTATGCAAAGTCAAAATTTACTCTCCAAGACGCGTACGACGCGACCAGGTAATTCCATCATTTTGGAAATAGCAGCTACTTTATTATTCATCTGCGTCACAATTTTTCACTGATTTTGGGGCTCATTTTGTTGAAACTCAAGCACGCTTCCAACAGGCCTGTGAACCCTTCCTGCTTACAAAGCAATACTAAAAAACTTCTCCCATATCACATTTCAACCTTAAGCTCGAAAATTCAATACACAACATGATATTATAATTCACAAAGGCAGAAAATACCACAGAATCTTTTTCCAGCGAAAATTTTATTGAAACAAACAACATATTTGCTCTTAGAGGCGAAAACCTCTTCCTATTTCATTGCGTGCGTGAAGACAAGAAACTCAATCGTGTCAAATTACCATGTACTTCAGGTAAATGCAGCTCACTTTGATTTCTACTCGACGGGCGATAGATTGTTGTCGAAGTCCATTACTCGTCGCATTTACGATTCCAGATCTTTATGTTTCACCGCCTGTCTTGACGTTCCATTCTTGAGCTCCATATGGGTATATTTTCTTTAAAGATGTACTAAAACGCCATTCGCGTTACAATGACTTCCGACGCCATTACAGGTTAATTGTGCAGAGCAAGCTACGCATTACCCCAGCCCCCTCAAACCTAACAAAATACGCACAGAAGACTCTATGCACAAAGACACCACTTAGCAGGGGAGTGACAGGCAAGACTTTTACCGACACGGAAAAAAATACTAAAAAAAATAAAACGGAAATCTACCCATTTTCCGACTGGATTGCCATACGGCAACCCAGTAAAGAGAATGTAATGTAATGCCTCAAGCAAGCGATCTCAAATTTACGAAGTTGTGAATTTTTTCAACGGTTCTCCCATCGCATTATTGGTCATATTGGTAAATCACGATTGGTTGTAAAGTTGCATTACGAGCGTATAAATGTTCCAAGTTTCGCTTACGTTGACATATGCAAATTTCACTTTGCGGATACCCTCAAGCGGATGTCACGCAATGCTTTGACTTTCGATTACAGTTTATTTCAAATATTTTACCTACTTACGAAATCATCAGAGAATATTTCTAAAGTAAGAAGAATAGCTTCCAGTGTGTAGGAACGAATCAGACACTGCAGACATATTTACAAGTGCTCAAAAATGTACTTGTGGAAGTACACGCGCAAGCCTGATCATGACGGTCTGCGTTGGTTCGTTTCGACCCACTGCCTCTTCACTTTACAATACTTCGTTTTTGAAAAATAATGGTTGCACGATTTGTGTCAGTTCATGCGCATGGTAAATGTAACCTGACAAGTTTTCATACAACATACGAACGATTTTCACGTTAACTCAATTGTGCCGTGGTGTTGGCTTAATACAGCAATAAATGAATAATTGCGTATACCGGTGCGAGTTTTTAGAGCATGTTATATTTTCTCTTTCGATTCTCTTGACATCCAAAACGAGCAAGCAGAATCGTGACCATAATTGACCATTCGTCTTTTGATGATTTTGATGATAAAGTTTCAATATTCAGCTTTTGTCACGATGGAATTCCAGTTTGTTGATATTACAACGCCAACTTTCGAACGAGGCCCCTTTTTACTCTGATAAATTACATGTCCGTGGTCATTTTGCTAGTTTGTGACTGGGTTTTGCCTGGGGAACGCATCGGAAACTCGTGTATTCAGAACAAGTGAATAAGATCGAGACGTTATCGTTATTTTTCTACATGCCGAAGGATAATGAAGATAATTTTTTGTTCGCGGGCCAAGAACATTGAAAGCTTGCTTAGAGTCGACATGAATATTGCGTACAAAGGCTCTGTTAGCGGAATTGTTCATTTCTTCCAGACATAAATCGCTTTCTCGAGTTCTTCTCGAGTTTATGCATATTCTAAAGTCCATCTTTC
>NC_090892.1:53307827-53335327 GCF_036669925.1 Montipora capricornis | reverse complement strand
ATTACATGTAGCTTGAAGGAGTACAAATTGTAGTGATATTTAGTTTGAGTCCTAACACAGATCCAGAATAAAAGAGAAGTCACTACATGTATGCCAAAAAAAAACCAACAGTCAGGAACTTTGTAATAAAACTTGTTGTGTAGTCTCGTTTATTTGAGCACCAGACTCACTAACAATACACCATTTTGATTATGAGGTCATCAGACTCATTTTCTTTGTCATGTTGCACTAAATGAGACTCAGTAGTCCTCATCCAAACAATAATTACATGTATTTAATGCTTTGTTTTGCAGACAATAACATACTGCACATTAGCAGGATTGTTTTTTTCCCTATTTAATAACCGTTTGCCTTCCAAAATGGACACTTAAAGATTTTCCTCTGTCCAATGCCAGATAATTAAATTTTACTTGGCAGCGGCGAACCCTTCAGGGGCCAATGGGTAAAAACTCTTTCTTGTGATGGCAAGAAACCATGACAAAAAACTGCCAAATAAAAACTTCTACAACTCTGCTACAGTTGTTTTTGTGATCATAATTAACATACATGTACATGTACATGTACATACCGGTACTGTACATGCAAGAGTCTACATCTGTTGCATACACATGGTCCTACAAGTATCATGTTGAGGTTCTGCTTGGAGTAAACAGACTGTGATGACTTTGTTACTATTTTTCAGGTTCTTTTCTTGCCGCTGAGTAACGCCATTGTAACCTGTTTTAAAGACGATAGTTTGTTTGTTTGGGATTCAGAAACACTGAAGTGTAAGTTTCAATTGCCAGTTCCACCAGAGGAAAGCAAACCCCCGCATTACAGAGCTCTGACCACTCCCCAAGATGGCCGGCTGTTAGTGGCTGGTGGAAGGTTGGTGTCAAGTCTTATGAACTCCAATCCTTCCTTCATTGACTGTATGTTAGTGTTAGGAAATAATTTCGTTCATTATTATATACTACAGGTCTGGAGTATTATTTGTGCCTTTTGCACTGGCTACTCCCAGTGTATGTAGGGCAATACAAATGAATTTTAATCTCACCAAAGAGTTGATAAGTTCAAAATGTTAAAGATTTGATCATTGTCATCTCAACTTTCTTCATGATGTGCGAAATTTACAAAGATCTCAATCAGTTTTCATACTCCATTTCCTGTGAAAATGAAAGATAGAAATGTCTTAGTTTGTGTCTCTAATACTAATTCAATGTGTTTTAGGTCTCGTTTTCTTCATGTGTGGAACCTTGAAAACAAGCGTCTCCTTCATGTTATCCAGCTTCCTGCTCGAGTTCGACTTGTGAGACAGTTGGAGTTTTTAAATAACAGTTTTGATGGAGGGGCTAGTCAGGTAACAACTGAAAAGTGGCATCTCATCCTGTTATCAGGAAAGAAGGAAAATAGTTACTTTATTTAATGATAACAGCTACTGAAGAAGGAGACAATAATGTTATTACATTTTATCATCTGAACACCCAGTTTTTTTTTTTACTCACAAATTGTACCCAGCAAAAGTTCTTTTAATCCTAAAGTACCCAAAGTCCATTTGTTTGATAACCTTGTACTCCAGCCTGTATATTTTTTGCTTGAAATTAGCCAAAACATTAAGGAGCATTAATTTTTGTAGTGAAACAAAAAAAAGAATAAGACACCTGTTGCTGCTTGTTACTACATGTATGTGTACAGCCCTTCAACCAACCAAAAATATTATTTATCTCTAACTTCTCAGATATGGGCCCGGTTGTTCGAAAGCCGATTAGCTTAATCCAAGATTAGCGTAAACTTTTGTTTCATGTTTTCAACCTTTTGGTGAAAGGTTGTTTTGCTTATTTTTGTTTTTCAAGATTGACTTCTTCTAATGTACAGTGTGTAAAGTTTTGTCAAATATCAACGTTGAACAGCATTTAGTAGTGGAGTAATAAACTCCTTGGTTAATTTTTAATCTGGGATTAGCGTTAATCGGCTTTTGAACAACCGGGCCCTGATGAGAAAGTCCTTTGCAAATAAATAATTAATATTAAACAAGTGCAACTCTTTTCCAGACCCTAGGTGTGTTGTCTCAAGATGGTTTGCTGCGTTTTATTGACATCCATGCTTGCAAACAGTTGTTTGATATTGGAGGTTCTGATCAGGTGCTGTGCAGTCAATATTAATTATTAACAAGTGTTTGGATTCTACATACACAAACCAACTTGTACTCATAATCCGGTAAATGAATGTCCTGTGTTATGTGTATAATGCATGTTGGGCTATTAATTAAGACTCAAGCACTGAGTGATCAGAATCTTTGCAGAAATTATGTTTCACATTGTGTATTGTTAACACTATATAGAAGTTTGTTGTCAATTATTTTGTACATAGCATGATGCCTTCCGTGAGAAAACTTCTGTATAGTGTTAACAAATACAAAATGTGAAAAATAATGTCTGCAAAGATTCTGATCACTCAGTGCCTAAGTTTTAAGCATAGTTAAATCTCCAATTTTACCACAATTGCTTTTAATCTCGCAATCTGATTGGCTAATTTGCCGATGTCAACGCTGTACAATGCTGTATTTTTACTTAATAGATGATTAATAACTTCAGTATCAGTTCAAATGGTCGTTATGTGGCAGCTGTGATGGACAATGGCAACATCAATGTGTACAGTGTTCCTGCAATCTCGCAACATTTCTCCAAGGTATACAATACAAGACTTCATACATTTATTGTAGTTAAGGGTCATGCAATGTAAAATCCTTTCTTAATTTATTGGCCAGAAGGATCTGCGAAACTTAAGAATTTCATTTTGGATGATTCTCTACTCAAAAGGGATTACTCTACACTGTAGCTCACTAATTAAACACCATTTGAAATACAGTCTTGTGCTGAGAGACATTGTAGCCTTCTCTTGAGAGACACAAGTTAGAGAACATCGAGTAAAACTTAGTTTGGCACACAATACCACATCTGTCCATAGTTAGTAGTACTTAACAGTAATTAAATGTTCTCATGATAACGAGGTCCTAAAAGAGGTTTTCTCCATACTGCAGCCCCCTCCACCACTCGTGAAAACTGTTTGGGAAGAACGGCCTGCCTCTCGTCAAAGTGTCAAACCTGGCAAATCACTTGGGAGCAATATGACAAAGGTCGGAGGAACAACAAAAAGGAACAAAGCAAAATCCACTATCAAACCTCATGCTCAGACTGTCGATGTATCTGCTTCCTGGAGCAGTTCAGACTCTGGATTAGAGGTATTACATGTACATTGCTAAAAATTACCCTGAAAGTGAATGCCTTAATTACAAATTTTATTTCATAGCTTGCATAGAGGCAGGACCTTCAGTTGGCAACATTACCTCAATTTTGCCTAGGACTCCTAAGCAAAAATTGAAGTCAATGGGATTCAAAACAGATGGAGAAAAATGACTTTTTATTTTTAATTACATGTAGGTTTCTTTCCATCACATTACCATTCTTTCGAGAAGTTAGGAGGTGCTATTTACTGCTCACAATTTGGTGACGATAATTGGACAAAATTACAGTACATCCTTCACACCAGTTATGCATAGAGCCGTTGTTGTCATTGTTTCTCTCACTTGAAGGTGTGATGATTTTAGGCTGTGATTATTGACCTCCATGTCATTGTTTGAGTTTACAGAGAAGTAATTTGGGGTGAGGTGGGGTAGGTACAGAAGACACACATGTTATGTTTACTTTTACAGTCATGATGTATTGGAAAGTTGGCATAATAAGGTTTTCATAGCTGCTTGTTAATTGTCTCTTATTTGAAAATTTGTTTAATGACCTGAGACTGAGCTACCAGAAGGCCTCAATCAAGCAAGGCTGAAGTCAATTCTTCAAGGGTATGGAGAGTATCCAGCTAAATACAGGTATCTATCCTTTGTTCTACCTTACTGTAATGGCTCTTGCCTACAGTACAGCTGTAGTTTAATAAATTGATTTTGAGGTTCTTTTGATAAACTGTGATTACAGGTAAAGAAAAGGAAAGGAAAGGAACTTTACCTAAGTGTCTAATCGTTATAGCACTGGCGCACGCTAAGTAGGGACACCGTAAACTAAAATCAAAAAATTAACTAAAAGATAATTTATACAGTCCTGTAAGAACAGTCGTCACCTTAGTTTACATCACTACCAGATGTGATTTTGACACATGTAACTTAAGACATCGATAAGGAGTTTTTTATATTGATTTGGGGAGAATTGATTTGCAAGTGAGCACCCAAGAAACATTAAAGTACGAAGTAGACGAATATGCGTCTACTGTGAGTGCAAGATTTTAGTATACCCACAAGTTCGGTACAAAATCAAATGGTGGTTTTTGAGGAGAGGGGAAAACCAGAGTACCCGGGGAAAAACCTCTCGGTGCAGAGTAGAGAACCAACAAACTCAACCCATGTATGATGCCAAGTCTGGGAAACGAACCTGGGCCACATTGGTGGGAGGCGAATGCTCTCACCACTGTGCCATCCCTGCACCCCAAATGTCCAAGATTGACCCTAATTAGATGTATGCCCAATTTTGACATCCAACATGAAGTGTCCCTTTCAGTCTAAGCATTTGCTACCTATTTCAGACAACGAGATACCTAAGGTCAAAGATTAGCATTATTTTTAGCCTAGGGTAAATGCAGCTGTTTATCTTGACTTGAAGAGCTGAATTTGGGGGACACTTTGTGATGTTAATTGCCTGTATTTGTATTCCGAGACATGAGTGATGTTGAAGTTAGGAAAAGAGCAAGGAGACACGTCGTAATGCTTATTGAAATCTATGTGCATCTGATTAATCACTTCTGGACATACATGTATCTGAACTCCCCTTAACTGTTTTTGCTTTCCTTTCCCCAGACATTCTCGACACCAGAGCCTCGGATCAACCCAAAGCTCTGGGAAACTCTATGTGGGAGAACATGTGTCGTAGGGTTCTTATAGCCAAAAATTGGCTATTGGAACCTTATGGCGCCTGCTCACTCCTCCTGCTAACATGAATGCGCCAATTATTTAATTAGCAAGGCTGCTGCCTAAGAAATTTTTGGGGAGCCAAAGCTTCCAACATTAAAAGTTAGTAGCCCGAATCATCTTTTCAAGAGCCCAGAATTAAGTGAGGATGAATCAATCACCTTGTGATAAGTTAGGCACCCATTCGGGCTACCCATATTTCAGAAATTTAGTCACCCGCACTTGCAAGTAAGGTGCCCCAGGTGACTGGGCAGCCATTAGGCAGCAGCCTTGAATTAGAGACACTTTTGATTGTTCTTCACAAAAACCAATGAGAAGAGACCTCGTTTCAGTGTTCCCCTGAGCTCTTCTCTCCCTCAGTCAAGAGATTTTGCTCTGTCAAATTCCAGAAGATTTTACTTGTCACTGGGGTTCAGTTCTGGGTGACAGGGTTAAGAACGTCTATGTCTACTTAAAAACTTTAACCCTTTTCTTTCCTATTAAAAAGTGAGACATATAGATTTTGCTCTGTCTAATGCCAAATTATTCTACTTGTCATTGGAGGCTGGTTTAGAGGTGAAAGGCTCATTGTTTGGGTCTAGCCAGTGCACTCTAGATTGACCCAACTTTAAATTTGATTTCACAGAATGTTTATATGGCGATCACTTCTTAAACTTCCTGAAAACCATGCAGCATTCAGTAGTCTGGTGGACAAAGGAACTCATAATGCCTTTGCAATGCTGCATGAGGAATATCCAATCAAAAGCAGAAAACTGTTGCGGGTTTTGCAGAGGTAACCATGAGAATTTTTTGCTTGTCATTAATTGATCCAAGATTGTTAGAAAAGGGAAGGAATAGAAAAGATGAGTACAGGCATTGCAAGATCATTATTTACTACAGGTAAAATTGTTTCGTCCCTGCCTACATGTAGGGACTCATCCAACTAGCATTCGAATGTCGCACGGAGCACGGAGCACCATAGTTAAGAAAATATGGTACTAACGCGTCATTGCGTCATGACGTCATCAACCGTCTGTACATACGTCCATCTGTCCACCCCTCAATGTATACCAATGTGACCAGTATCATGCTAGTTTACATCTCTGACATGGATGTTTTGATCAATTGACACCTGTCAAAACAAGTTATCCATTGACCAGTATCACATGACTATATCGCTCAAGCTTAGAGCTCACCGAGGTCAGCTGTTTTTTTGGAAGTTGACTGCTGACCAGGTGCTAGTTTTCCATTGGATTGCAGGCTCAACCCAGGTTAACTCACCTAAACATACTGTAAGCGAGGCATCATTTTTAGCACGCTTTCTGTGGCTCAACGCGGCTACACAGCCATCCTACGTCAACTATAATTCTTACACAGTCAACGCTTTTCGTGTTCAGGTGGAAAATGGTTTGGAAAATGTTTTCTTTCTGCATTTTTCGCTGATTTCAATCCAGTTTCACATATCATGATAGCTGTGGTCCACACTGGCAGCTACACGTACGCAGTTATTCAAATCAAGCATCCGAGGGATATAAACTTAAAGCCGAGTGTTTATTTTTAATTTGCTTGGAGCTGCCTTTTTCTTTGTATTCCAATTTTTGGCATATCTTTAGAAGCTCGGATAAGGTTACATGATGCCTGGAGGACCTATGACTAGAACAGAAACGAAAGGAGAGCAAAAGAGAACAACAACAAAACAGAATACCAGTAATAGCTCGATCATACTTAGTAGAAGAAGTTACTCCACAAATTCTTTCCTTGGACACTAAACTGGTGTTATTTTCAATAAGTGGTTTAATCGGTTTTTCCTTTGTTCAGGAATGAAAATCGAATTTTTATTGTCAACTGGAATTAAATGACAATTATCTGTACTCTTTTGGAGAAAGAGTTGATTTGTTTCTTTGTTTTGCTCTAAAATGCTATCGAACAAGTGCTTTTTAATCCGTTTGCCCGACTAGTTTTCGATGTGCCTCGACAGTGACGAGAAAATTTTGCCCTTATGTTATAAACACGTAATCGCAATGAGTTCTCTTAAAATTAGGGGGTAATTTTACTAGCTTGTGTTTTCAAAATTTTGTGTAAAGCACCAGTAAAGGTTACAGTATTTAAGTGTTGGAGCAGATCTTGTTTGAATTTCGTCCTTTCTTGGTTGCCTTGCCGTATTTTGCCAATTCTTGTTCCAAGCTAACTTGGCGTGTTTTCAGAGATAAAGTGGAATTAAGTACATCTGATTCAGTAAAACTCTTTTTTGACCTTCAACTGACAAAGTTTTTTCCATAATGGCTTTTAATTTTAGCGTGATTCCTGTTCGCTGGCTATTTACAGTTGACTCTGAAATGGCTTTTTTCCTTTTCCATTCGCTCGCTGAGGGTGTGCTTGTTTTCTTTTAAAACTCATGTGGTTCAAGAAAAAAACAATGCCAAACTGGTGAATTCTGAAGTAAATTTCACTCGAAAAAACCAATACCGTACTCATCGCTTCGTGATTCATGCAACATCGGTTTTTAGCGTAAAATGTACCATGGAATTCACTAGTTAGGCAATGAATTTTTCTAAAGAAGAAAGCAAAGAAAATGACTTAATTATTAAAGCAGCAACTGGAAACATCAAAACGCGGACAAATCGAAACCTTTTATTTCCACTAACCCTACAGGCAGTAAGAATAAATAACGAGGGAGCTCCACTTTTAGGCTTGGTTAAATCTATTATGTTGAGATGAATTCCCCCATGACATTTTCCTTGTTCTTCTTTCGGTGTATCGCAGTTTCAGATTTTCGGAAGTTGTCACAAGAAATGCTTCTTTAATTTACAATACATTTTCACTTACATGTATACAGTATAATTTATTATTTATATCTCGCTTTTTTCTCCTTTATAAATTAACTGCAGAACATTATCAGCCCTTGCTCACTGGTCAGCCATATTTGGTGAGGTGGATTACCTGGCACTCTTGTCCTTTCCATTCATTAAACTTTTCCAGAACAATCAGCTGATTTGCTTTGAAATGATAGCCACAATTCTGAGTAAGTGAAGTAAAAATCATATGACTCACTTTACGTTGTACTTGTGGTCAGACTCGCATCAACAATAATCTTTTTGTAACTAACATTCTATGATATTGTGCATTTGTTTTTTTGTTTTTCTGTTGGTTATTTATGCAGTTGCAGAATTTATCAAGAATGTTTTTCACTGCATTTGTCATGCATTAACTGTAGCATTACCGAAAATTTTCTTTCTTTCCATAAATTCTTTGGGTTAAAGAGTGTCAGATTAAGGTTGTTATGGTAGATGTATTTGATGATGGTTGGTGTTAACGAAATTTCAAGCAAGGTGGACCAGCTTTTTTCCAAAAAGATGGATAATTTATACAAGTGGCCTTTGACCTGAAAAGTTATCTTGGTTTCTAAGGAACAGGCCTTAGAGGAGGTTGAGCATACATTTACATTGAAAAAACATTCCCTGCAATGAAATTACCATTATTAAACCAGTGATGGTGTTGTGTTTTCTTTCCTGGCCAGCCAACTGGTGTCACCATTGGTTTGAGTTTTTCCCCAACCCTCCTGTCAATATTCTTGGTATGGTGGAGAATGTGTTAGTTCATCATGACAAAAGACTGATTCAGCATTTTGTACAATGTGATGTCACAACACAGGTAAGAAAACTGCATCAAGCCTCACAATATTTGCGGGCTGGTTGAAAATGCCTTTAAAAAATTGAAATTCTATTCCATGACTTTCGTTTCTTTACCTAACGTTTTGCTGTGTGGTTAGAGTAGTGAGAATATTTGCTTTCCATTAGTGAACAAGAGGCTATTGGTAGCCTACACTTCGTTCGATGGAACTTTAGCCGATATCTTTAAAATTCACAGTGTTTCAGGGATTTTTTATCTTACAAAATCTTGGTCAATATCCAGTTCAACTCCGTAGTCCGAAGTCCAAAGTCCACATTCCCTTACCGAACCAACAGATTGTTCACATTTAAAACTTGAAGGCATTGACCCCATTGAAAACCAGTAATTTTTCTGCCATGGCATTTTAAATTATTTCGTACCTTTTTTAACAACACCGTGGCAACAGTACGTTTGATGTCGTAGTTTTCGTTTTTTAAACCCCGTTCGTTGATGAGAAATTGGCCTTAGCCCTTAGCCATTGTGGTTGTGATGAGTTTTTGAGCGTAGCTTCGCTCAGTTTAGTAATCGAGTATGAAAGTTCTGTTTGAGTGACTCGACTCGGAAACTCTCTTCAACTGGGTTTGCTGTCAAAAGACCCAGTTTGATGAATCCCTTCTTAACGCTGACAGAGAAGTTCGTTTTTTGGAAAGTTCTGTAGGCTTAAAATGTATTCGAACATCAAGTAAATTACCGCTGCTGGCGAAACGCGGACATTTGAAACTTCCTTGTTGAGGAAATCAATGCTATCAGACGACCTTTCGCATGTAAATTTGATTGTTGGGTGAAAGCTGTCAGCAAACTTTGGCATGTGGTCTGCACAGTACCTTATGATAACACGATGATGGATTAAAATTTGATTTATTTCGATGTGGGATGGTTTGATTTGCAGCTATTTGTGAGCCTGACTCTAGTCTGTTTAGTGACCCAACAATTACCGCATATTGTTCAAGGCTGGGTTGACGCCATTTTAAATGTTGCCCGATGTGAAGGAATCCGGAATCCAGCAAATTTGAGGTTTTGGAATCCGGAATCCAGAGCATGGAATCTGGAATCCATTGTATGGAATCCACAGATTTCGATGGAATCCAGGATCCATTTTGGCGGAACCAGTGACTTTGAAATCCGAAATCCACTACTCGGGATCCGGGATCAACTGTTCGGGATCTAGAATCCGATGGCCAGCTGTATTACTTTGCAAATGGCGAGAAATGGCATCCAAATAACTGATGTAAGCTTTCCTTTCTCATTTAAGTCTGTCTGGTTTTTATTTCCGGCTTTGTTTTAATGCAGCTCCCAGTACAATTTTCAAAGAAATGTAAGTCCTATGGGAGATGCTTTCCCGGAGGTTTTTGTCTCAATTTACCCAGAAGTATGTAAGAGAGATTTCCAGACAAACTTTACGCTTCTCCTTACAGTAATATTATACATTTGAGCTAACGGCTTCTGTTCGACATTTCCCCCTTTAGGTTTACGCCTGGCCATTGCTTCAGACTCTATTGTCTGAAGTATTTACCAAAGATGAATGGTTAAGAGCTTGGGACAACATCTTTTCCAACCACCCTTCATTCCTTCTGTTTGTTGTGGTCGCCTATGTTATTGTCTCGCGCAAGGTCCTGCTCCAGTGTACAAGAAAAGAGGACTTTCAGGTTAGAATTAACGCCTTGCCGTTGATCAAGAGATCAAAATGTTAGAGAGCATTAGGGTATGCATCTTCTCTTCTTGGGGGAGGGGTGAGGCAATTGGTCCACGCAGTTGCAGCGCTTCTTCTCATTGTAATTGCTTTGAGTGGAAAGAGGGATTGTTTAAATACAATTAAATGCAATTTAATCGAGGCGCACGAGGCATGACGTAAGCAATGGCTTTGCTAGGCACTTGCACTGTGATTTGGAGGAAGGGCGAGTACTTTTATATAGCTTCATGCGTTTTCATTTCCCTGCTCCATTTTCAACAGCTTTTTCCGAAAATTGTGATGAAGGTCGTTTTCTTTAGTGCATGATGGATCATAGATGGATAATAAAAAAGGTTCAATTAATGGAAGTGCACCAAGTAACTTGACAGCCGGCTGTGGCATGTACCTTGTACATGCCTTGTACCTTGCCATGCCTTTGCCTGGCAGTGTTTTTTATATCCATCGGTAATTTAGTAGTCCCAAAACAATGCCTCCAAAAAGGATAGCTCTTGAAAACTCAGGTTTGACAAACCTATCACGAAAAGTGGCCTTTTTTGAGGTATTTGGGTACTTCGTTGGTTTGCAACCCTCTACCCCAACCCACCGCCTTGCACCGCACCTCCGAAAAGACAGTTTTTTTCCATTGAGAAAGTTATGTTAATTGCAAGCTTGATCTGAAAGGATCTTCCAAGGCCAACCAATACTAAGCCCTATTGTAAACATTAGAATTTACCTTACTCGTCCCGAGCCCATAATTATAGCACCATTAACAATGGTTCATTTCCATTGTTGTTTCTCTGCCATACATGTAGACTTGTGTGGTTAAAAAAAATAAGGGTACCCTTTTTGATCCTCAGTACTTCTTTCATAACCGCAATGCCGTTGATGTTGGCGCAGTGGTACGTGAAGCTTATCGTTTGCAAGATAGTACTCCAGCTGAAGCGAATCCCAAAAGAATGTTGGAACCATTTGCACCACTCACAAAAGGACAATACCCCATCTTCAACAAGTACCCCAAATTTATTGTCGATTATCAGGTGTGTTCTTAGTTACTCTGATCTGGTGTTTGGGCCGGGCATTTTCGCTACCGAAAGAAAACAACGCTTACTGTAAGCACGGTTTCTTCAAGTTTATGAAAAATTGCCGTTTCTATGGGCCATCAAGGTTCAACGCTCCCCTCTCCTGGGAAAAAAATTATAATTTCAACCGACCTAAAGCTCACTAAACGTCCAAAGGGCAAGAAGGTTGTACGTAGTGATAACTTTTTTAACAATTTGTGCCCAAGTGTCCCAAGACTTGTCCACGTTGACGTCTGATAACTTATCATTATCTGTTACCTTTTTACCACCTACTTGTTGAACAGCGGACCACTGTGAGGGAGGTTGCGGGATCAAAACTCCGGCCGGGCCAACACTCAGGGTCTATGAATCATTGAGGAGAAAGTTCTGCCTGTGTAAGAACATCTGCAGGTGGTTAGACTCTTTGGTCTTCTCGGATAAGGACGATAACGGTAGACCACCAATGTTCATGACACTGTGGGACGTAAAAGAACCCCCACACGTAGTAGTAGGGTATGCATGGAGTTCCGGTGATTTGGTCTGTCCTCTGTGGCAGGCATACCATGGTCGAGAGACGCTCCAAGATACAGAAAGCTACTCTAAAATCCGAGAGTAAATAAAGATATAATAATGATATGATGGTGATATGATAGCTTGCTTGTTATTTTCGAGAGGCACTGCAAAAGAGTTTATTCCATTTCTTAATTCACCAAAAGGACATTTGAAAAAAATTGAAACGCGTCTATCTTTCCCTCTTGTGATTAGTTAGTTTTTGGTCATAACCCGTTGTCTGGATTTATTTAGCTTCTTGGAACTTTCTGTCGCGTGCCTCGACCTCGACCTTCATGAGTTGACCCGTAACATTCATTTAGAAAGCGCCGGTGTTTGCTCGAGTTCCTTATTCGGAGGGAAGTTAAGTCAGTTCAGTAGGTTATTTACAATAATAATGTTACTAGATTTTTTTTTTCATGCTTAGCCATTCTTTCATCCCCCGTCTACCCTCCCCCCTTCCCCTTCACCCCACCCACTCTAAAGTAGTTTCCTTTGTCCAATTAATAAAAAGAGTTTCCGCCTTTCTCAACGAAACAGCGGAAGTAATTACCTTCGAGAAAACGTTTGCTTTTGTCATTACAGGTCCAAGAAAGGGAGCGAATCCGTCAAGAGGAACTGGAATATTTAAGGCAAAGGTAGACAAGAAACAGTTTACTGTAGTTTAAACACCTGCTTCGCAGGCTTCTAGTTTACGGTTTTGTTAGGGACGAAGAAAGATTTTTTTTTCCTTTTGAGCACAATATCCACTCAATAACCATGCAATATCTGCACCGCTGAAAATGGCGCTGCACAGAACGACCTCAAAACCAATAAGAAGTAATATCTTTGTGACTTTCGCGAGACTTTGAAGCCAATCACCAAGCGTAGTAATTCGTAACGATGCTGATCGCAAACTTTATTTTTGCTCTCAATTAATAACCGCTCTGTATCCTACAAGGCATCCCGAACCTCGTCTGAACACGAAGCCTAAACTCTCCTTGATCTCTGTTAAGGCAACTAGCGCAGGAGATGAAAGAAGTAGCCGCTCAGAGGCAACAGGAAGAGGAAGCATTCTATCGCCAGCAGGAACTGATGATCGATGCAGAAAACCAGAGGAGATGGATGATTGGACAGGAGGAACAAAAACTAACAGATCAGAGAAGCAGGTTTGTTTGCTTGAAAATAATAGTTAGAAAGATCATCGCAGTTAGATAAGCCACTTAAGTAATTGCAAAAAAAAAAGCAGAAAAAGTCCAGGTTTGAACGAGATTCGAACCCATGACCGCCGGTGCGGTTGATCTGCACTGCTCTACCAACTGAGCTACCAGGCCATCTTGGAGCAGGTCAATTGCGACGAGTTCAAGGTATATCCCGCAAGAGATGAATGGAATGATTTTTCAGAATAAATGAAACGTAATGTTAGAAAGATAAAAAATAAGATAAGAATAACTCCGTCAGATTTTTTTGGTGTTACCCTGTAGCACTTTCCCATTCTACAATTCGGAGATCATATGGAGATGTAGTCTTGCTTGCTGGGGTACAAAGCCGAGCTTAAAGGCGTCTCCACTTATGTCCAGGTTTGACCCTAATTAGATGCACGCCCAATTTTGACATCCAACACAAAGTGTCCCTTTAAGTCTAAGCATTTGCTACCTATTTTCAACAATAAGGTAAGGGTAAAGGTTAGCGTTATTTTTAGCTTTGGGTAAATGCAGCAGTTAATCTTCACTTAAAGAGCAGCATTTGGGGGACACTTTGTGACAGAAATTGTCTGTATTCTGAGACACAAGTGATGTTGAAGTTGGCTAGAAGAGCAAGGAGACACTTCGTGACGCTTATTGAAATCCGCGTGCATCTAATTAGGGTCAAACCTGGACATATCTCGTGAAAGGCGCTGCAATTTGTCTCGCAACGCCATTGCGAGACAAGTTGCACGAATCATTGCCCAATGTAATGTGCCTTGCAACGGCCAAAAACGTTGCGATACCAGTTGCAGAAACCGTTGCGGAAAGTAGAATTGAGTTCTACTTTCCGCAACGCCCATTTCGGAGTGTTCATTTCAATGAAAACTGGTTAAAGTGCAAAGTCCTCCTATAAAAATTAGTCTTCATGGATATGAAAAGTAGAACTAGTGGAAATCACAGTGAGTTCGCTCGTGTATATGTTGCGGTCCAAACTTTTTCTTGTTTTAAAATTTTTCAAACCAGTTCAATTTTCATTTTTCTTCGTCTAATATTCATTATCATAATCTGAAACATAGGAAAAATCAAAATTGATCTAGTCTGATTTTGAACCATAACATATATGTAAAGAAGAAGGTTAAATAGCAAACTCCAAAATGCCTAATGCCTTGGCTCTGATTGGCTTAGAAAGTGACCCGCCGACCCGGTTGGCTTAATTGGTTGAGCATCGTACTACTGTGCGGGGGTCGCGGGATCAAAACTCCGGCCTGAACAACACTCAGGGTCTAAATAACTGAGGAGAAAGTGCTGCCTTTCTAATGACATCTGCAAATGGTTAGACTCTCCAGTCTTCTTCGGGTAAGAACGCTAGACCCTAGGCTCCGCCTCACAGCCATCATAGTTAGTGGAGCCATTCAATATTCATAACCCTGTGGGACGTAAAAGAACACTGTCACTATTCGCAAAGAGTGGGCCACGGAGTGCCGGGTGTTGTCAGTGGTCTGTCCTCTGTAGTATATTATGGTTTTGGGAGGGTACATGCTCGGAGATATTAGCTACACCAAGCTCAGTACTCTAAAATCCGCGTTAAAGAACGATATGATAATGACCCGCGTTCCTTGGCCAGTCATTAAGCGAAGAGATCATCATCGCTGTTATTTCTCAACTGCTTCGGTGAAAACCGTTCCAAATGATTTGCTTCACGTTTTTCAGACTGCAGGCAATGAAAAGAGAAATCCACTTGCGGGAACTGCAGCTTTTGGACGCCGTTCGCAGGCGCTTCATGCATCATCAGCAGACTTTGAAAGAGACTGAGCTTCAACGCCTTGATGACGAGATAGAACGAAAGGTCAGTGAATACAAACACTTGGCTCCAGAAATGTTACACACCATCAACCCGTGTTTTTTTAAGAAATAAAGTTTGTAAGAGTTGAAATTCGCTGTGTCAAAAAGTTCCAAGTTTCATGGAAGTTTCTCAAAATTCAAATTCAGTAATGATAAAAGCGTTCTTTGGCAAGTAAAATTATGTGCATGAAATTGTTTTGTGATATTGTCATTGTTCCTTTTATGCGATTGCTGTATCGGTCCGCAGTCTTCTACTGCCCTTTTGCGTTTTTTTTTTCTACAAACTTGTTGCTCCGCTTCGAATGTTTAAAACCTCTTTTTTTATTATTATTATTTTAACCCATTGACTCCTAGGAATGAGACTTAAGGACGGTGCCTGCTAATCCAAAGGTATTTTTGCGGGGCTTACTGAATATTCGGGAAAAGCAGATCTTAAACAAGTGTTATTGAAATCCCAAAAGAAAATTGGGGTTAACCACGCATTTTTCGAAGATATTAGTAATATTTGTAGAAAGCTTTAAAGTACAAAGCAATGTATAGCGTTCCTTTCCAAATTGAAGCTTAATTACCTCTGAAAAATGCATGGTTACCCCAAATTTTCTCTTTGGATACTAAGAGCACTTGTTAAGTTCTACTTTCTCCACATAGTTTTGAACCGCGCAAAAAATATCCCTGTATTAATAAGCACTACCTATTGGAAATCCGAGTATCTCGAGATGCGCAGAACGTATGCGCAATAACAATAGTTGGCACCATCCTTAATAGATTTTTAATGACTTTGTCTAACGCCGGGCGATTTTACTCGTCAGTGGGGGTGGTATAGGAGTCCACTTTAATGTAAATAAGCCACGATGTGTTCTCACTCTGTAGTTACGTATTTATCCTCTCGTCTCACGCGTGTTTTCCCCTCTTTACTTTCCCCTTGAACTTTGAGCTGAAACATGACAGGTGTTGTATGCTTTTGTTTTCGTTGCTACCAGGCCCTACTCAGAGAGCAAGAAACAAGAACTGCCATTGAAGATGCTGAAATAAAAGCATTGGAACTTCAAGCACAGAAAGAAATGCTTCAACAGGTAAGCAGTCTGTTGTCATGGACACGACGACGGCGCCAATGTCAGCAATCACTTTCTCAGCCTGCATTTTCTCTCCAGCTCTGAGTCATTGCAACAAATGCAAACAGTAAACAAGTCCTTGGTAGTAAAACCAATAAAACAAATTTATTGGGAGACATATACTTCCGGTTGCGAGGGGGTTGTGTTATAATGTATTTGGCTGACCCAGTCCCTTTACTAACTATGCTTTGATGTTTTTCATAAACCGTGTATCTGCTTCAACTTGAATTTGACTGCCTACGTTTCAGTGTGATCGTCCAAATGAAATTGCCCTGTCTTTTGTCAAAGTGCAGTTGAAGACTTGAAGCAAATTCTTGGCGGCCGTAAATATAGTTTACGTCATAGAAAGTGCGGGGTACGGGGTTTTATTCACGAGTTGTTTGTGTCAAAAACCCGAACGAGCGAAGGAACGAGCGAGTGAGGGCTTTTGACACAAACAACGAGTGAATAAAACCCTGTACAAAGCACTTTCTATGTCGTGAACTGTTTATTACACATAAGACGAGAATTTTCATTGAAATAGTTTTCTGAACGCAAATTAGAAACAAAACTCACTAACAATAGAACCAAATGCAAATTTAATTTAATTCAATAACAAAGTACGATTTGCACGAGATGCACGAGTGATTGGCATGGAAACGCCTTTACGCTATCGTTGATTGGTTATACTTCCACATGTGAAATAGCTGTGCGCCATTCTGATTGGCTGTATAAGCCTTTCCACATGTGAAAATGAAGCGTATAGCAGGATTCGAGACAATGAGGACGGTTTCATCCCATGCTCCAGCTGCACCGACCTTGTGTGCATTCTTTACAATCCAGCTTACGACTGAATGAACGTTGTCTTTCTTAAAACAACACAGGACTTAATTCGCGATGAACTACAATCGTCGTTCAAGCAGCGTGCTGAGCAAACGATTCATCGGAAACAACAAGAATTAGAAAGTCAGGTGTTTAAAAGAACCATGGATGCAGTGCAAGAGGTTGACATTGATTCTCAAAGGGTAAGTTGCTCACATGCATTTCCCTACGAGTGGCGGGACTTGCAGCCCACTGCTGAAGCTTAACTGGCGGGAAATTCGCAGTTGCTCTTGTCTGCTTATGACGGGGCAACACGAAAGTGGTGATTGGTAGGTATAAGCGCGTCAGTTTTTAAATATCCTGTTTTTACTCTCACGGTTGGACTGGAACGACCGTGCAATCGAGGCGCGTATAGGCAAAGATTTTCGCTGTAACTTTTTGTACCAGTTCTACCCTGAGGCAACTAATGCAGCTGATTCCAACAGGAGGGCCCCAGCAAAAGGGGTGCGGATGTGAACCAGGTTGGAGTGACAAGCTCTTTTCGTTAAACACGTGGCAGTTCCCTTTCTCGCTTGCTTACGAACCTGATTTTCTCCCTTGTAATGTAATGATTTCCTATTAAAAAACCAACGACCATACCTCTCTCAACTCTTAATGGTGCTTGTCGACAGATATCTCAAGAAGAGTTATCCAAGGCGCAACAGAAACATGCCGATATTGATATGGAGGGAGAGTTTGAGCTAAGAAACAGACTGGAAGATCTTAACAGAGAACTGGACGAAGTTAGAGTGAGTATAAGGGAGTTTTGGCATTACATTGTCCTGTCTGTTTGATGAGTCCTATTGACATCTGATCTTGTTTCTTGACTTTTCTTTGACATCTTAGGTCGCTCAGCACGTTTTGGATAACAAAGAAAGAGAAAATGAGGTCCAGTCGCTTGTCCATGACCTGAGGAACAAAGAGGTATTTGTCTGTTTGTTTTACTATCTGTCCCTCCGAAATAAGCCGGAAAATATTTACTCTGCGTAGTTGGAAACAAAAGAGAGATAGAGGGGGCCATTTTGATTAATACGAAAAGGAGTTTCCCTAAGTGCATCCACGCGGTAACTGAGCTCACAGCTGTAAATCGCTACCATACAATTTAAGTTCAAGAGGTGTGTTAGTACAGTCTAAACGCGCCACAATCTGATGATATAGCTTCTTGGTGGCTGCATTAAGACCGTAGGGAACTTCGCCATGTCACAAATTTGGACACTTTCAAAAGGCATCTTTAAGATTCCAGGCTTTTTTGAAATCTCATGTTAAATTAATTTCATATACCTTCACGGGCGAAAATTCATAGACATGTCTATTGCAATAGTATCTAATTTTCTTTTTAAATCAGTGACTGTTAAAAAATGTGTTTTTGTTGAATTCTACAAAACACTACTAGTTTTCGGCAATGCTGTTTGCGCTGTGACACCCAAAATGCTGGTTGCATTGGCGACTAAAGTACTCATCATTTTATATTTTCAGAATGACACAGTAGCTGTGAAACAGTCTGTATTAAGACATCAGAAAGCTCTGGCTGCTGAGGAAGATAGAAGGCGCATGCGCCTGTTAAACGCTCTTTCTCGTGGGCATAAGACAAGCGGTGACGATTCTGAGTCCTTCTGTAAGTTCAATAGACCTAATTCGTGTTGTCACGGTTAGACTGGAACGAACATGCGATGAAGGCTCGTGTGGCGCCTCTCCCTCATGTTCGTTTCCAACGCAACCGTGAGAATATGAATATGGCCAATTGTTGATCGCTACCGTTTTTGGATCGAAACGATACTGACTTTTTTTTCTCTTTAAGTTAACCGGCAAGTCACGTGATCCGCTGATAACCATGCCACATTTCTTGTCAGTTGTAATTCAGTACTTCGTGGTTGAATCAACCACGCAGACAGATAAACTAGTCGAAGTTTTATTAATGAGAGCGTTTTCCTGCTTAATAACGCAACGGAGAACACTCAACGAAACGACTCCTTTCCAATTTTGATACAAGACCAAAATATCGATAACATGCCACGGTCCACTGCACAGTGGACACGACTGCGCCATTGGTGATGACCACGTGATCAAAAAGATAGCAATCTCAAGGGGCGGCAAATTGTGTGCTGGTCACTTGCAGTATCGAAAGCATCAATGCTTCCCGCTAGTATCGATGTTTTCCACTCTGACCTTGTTATCGCTGCTATCTAATATTTTTTATCGGTATCGGTTCATCCTTACTAACTTAAAAGTGTTCAGTTGAGACACCAGATTCCACCGTTACAAAAAATACCAGTTCCTTCCCAAATAAATTAGGTTGTATCTGTTTCTTGGTCATAAAAAGTAATTCAAAGGCCAACTTGAAGGTGTTCTAGTGTGGGAAGTATGTTCCCTCCTCAAAAAGGAGAAAAAGCGCCTCTTACCTCTAGCTCGAGAAATGGAAATTTGGCCAGCTCTTCAATGCGACGCTGCCTATTGTCGCACAAAACTGATGAGCGTCAAGCCAACGCGCCGTGCATGGAAATGAAAAAATTCTCTTTTTCCTTGGTCATGTGGTCATGTAACTTTTGCATGCTTTTAAGTGTAATGACCACAAGCTCTGATGCGCTGCGTTGTTTTGAAAAAAATCGTTTCCTTCACGTTCTGGTTTAGGAATAGTTAGAACAAGCTTTTCCTAGTATTCTGTTTTCCGATTACTCTTACTTCTTGCGCAGGTTACCAGAGAACTAGCACACAGATTAGTCTTGACCAGACTGGATAAATCGTTCGGTTACTCCTATCGGAGCAGAATTAACAGAATACTGTTACGTTCACAACGATGATCGATTATTCCATATGTATTAATTCCGTAATAGCCGCAAACGACGAAAAAAGAGGTTTTATCTAAGAAAGAGAAATGAATTTTTTTTTGACACAGCACGTTTGAGAGACATTCGTCAAGTCCCTGGTGAAGTTAGGAGACCATTGAGTTCCCTTCAACCAACTAACACAGACAGTAGTTCAACGACAAACTGGGACACAAGCGGAACTCCAAGCAGTTCTCATGGTAACTATCACTCTGGTGTTATACCTGGGCCCGGTTGTTCAAAAGCCGATTAACGCTAATCCCAGATTAAAAATTAACCAAGGAGTTTATTTCTCTTCTCCTAAATGCTGTTCAACGCTGATATTTGGCAAAACTTTACATGAGAAAAAGTCAATCTTGAAAAACAAAAGTAAACGAAAGAAACTTAGACCAAAAAGTTGAAAACATGAAACAAAAGTTTACACTAATCCTGGATTAAGTTAATCGGCTTTCGAACAACCGGGCCCTGATGTTTATTTGTTCTAGTGCTTCAGTACGAGTTTTGTGCGGCTCAGGTTCCATTCCTGATAACTCAGTCTACAGTTATTTGGTCGCCCGTCATCTCCGGGAAAAGTGGAGGCGATAGGCGGCCAAAAAAAGAACAGTGAAGTTAATTAATCAGTTTTGTTTAAAATTCAGTTTATCGCTGGTTTTATGTCACAGAACCGTCGATTGAACGTCAGCGAGGGACGTTTGACAAACGTGAACTTGAACTAATGGCTGAGGTTAGAGATCTTAGAAAGCGGCTCGCTGCCAGAAGACAATATCGCCCTCCACATGTTTTGGGAAATACACAGCAATAAGCGGAAGTTTGAGGATCATTCCAGTTGTTTTTTAATGTTTACGCATATGTACATATTGGAAGACTAGGCATCATGGTCAAGTTTCAATATAAGAGACCGACTGAGTTAAAGAAACTTTCAGGCCTTTGTAAAAGTCGACATTTGCACAATTTTGAAGAGTCTTTGTCCAGAAATAATTTATTTATCCACTGCGGCGTCGCTTTTTTCAGCGTGGTGTTATTACGGGCGTTGTCCTGCAACCAAACAAGACAGAGAGGTTGGGATGATCTTTCAGAAGCGCGCTCTGGCAATCATATTTCCTTTCCTACCATATGCAAGCGCGTTGGCTAAGGCTGGGATTCCCACCCTAGAGGAGCGCAGGGATGTGGCATGTGCCAAGTTTGTAAGCAAAATCACTCCTGGGAACCCCCTGCACCCTCTTATACATTCACGGATCATCGGACCGTCCTCTCGCTATAATTTGAGACCAAAAGCACATACCACTATGGCGACAAAAACCGACCGCTTTGGCGGTCTTGTCAGCGTGAAATATGCGCCTGCGCTCATTAACTAGTCTTCGTCCTTGGTTATATCCTTATAACATTGAGATAATATATATATACCTATTAGTATTATTTATGATTTAGTAATTTATTATGGAACTGTTTTCTTGTGTATAAATTTATTGTTGACCTTCACTGTAATTCAGCCAGTGGCTGCGAAAGTGATTAATAAACAAATCAATCAATCAATCATACAACACAGCACAGTTTGAAATGCCTGTTCAGCCCACAGGTTTTTTCTTTTTCATAAAAGATAGAGCCCACTTTCGATATATTAAAATCAATCCCAAACAAAAGGAATCATCTCGAGGATATGGGGAATAAACTCGTACAAATCCTTGTATTTATTCCCCAGAGCCTCGAGATGATGCTTTTTGTTTAGGACTGAATTTTAATGTATCGAAAGTGGGCTATTGACAAAGTAAAGCATGCCGAAGAGGGATCTCGTTACAAGTCGGGATTTGACGTCCTTTCGGGGACAAGGATATTCCCCCTGAGGAGACTTATCGTGGTATGCTAAAGGAGTGAGAGACGAAGTGAAAAATGTAATTAGTAAATGGATTTGATAGTTTGTCTTGTCATAAGAATCGAGCCTTCCATGATTTCATATGAATTTAAAATGGTGATTCCAGGGCAATCAAAAGCGAAATTGCCCTGTTGTGTACTGACCGAACTGAGCTAACCCAAAGCAAAGAAAATGGGGGTATACCTCTGCAGTAATGGTTAGTGATCAGTGATATAAGTAGTCCAGTCCAAAACAAGTGTTGGTTGAATACAGAATAGTGCTTTTCAGATGGACTTTACCCCATTCTAATCGTGTAGAAACACCGAAACAGCCCGAGAGAAACAACAATCTCAAAAGTGATTTAACGATTAGAAGCAGCTGTTTTCCTTCCCCCTTCAACAAAAATGGTGTGAATGACCATAATAGTGATGTGTTCATACTCACAAGAAGGGCTGCTTGTTTATAACTGCTGATCGTGGTTGGTACCTTAGCTGCATTTCAAGCATAAGATAAAGAAGCAATTTATCAAAATTAGACCTGTGTATGTTGCATGCCACGAGAAGACCTTGTTCTCTGATTGAGCAGATACACAGCAATAAACATGAGCTCTTTAGCCAAACCTGTATTTGTCGTCTGCAAGGGTCCAGCTGACTGGATGCCGGCGTCATCACATCGCCCTCTTCTGTCATAATAAAAAATGAAAAAAGACGTCAGGTCGTTTTAAAAACCTCTCACTCCACGAGTTTTACAATTACAAGTCTGATCTTCAGTGATGTATACACTGCGAACAGTCTTGTGGGTATTGTGGGGAAGAACACCAAACCCATTATTCAAGGTGAGCTTTGAGATACATACGACTGCAGCGTTCTGTGTTGTGAGGGGTGGAGCTGATTTGTGACGATACTTGGGATGACGAGGGAGTGGTGTACTGTGATCTGTTGCTCAGTCTGCCGTTACTTGATGTGCTCGATCTGAAAACACGATCAAGCGAATTATCTTCAGTTATAATTTTTTTTAAATTCGCTTTTAATCAGGAATCAAAATGTCCACAATTATGCAAACAACAAACAAAACGGGCATCACAGCGGGACATCGGGCGACTAACGCATCGTAAAAAACTACTGAAGCTATCTTAACGACACCCTTTGATTCTCAAATGAAGTTACGGGATTATTGTGCATTCAAGCTATTTGGCCAGCATACGAGGTTAAAGAAGCACTAACACGGTAGTTTTACTGTCTTAGGATAAAACTGGGTAAACGCATCATCAATAACCACCTAAAGCTCTCCCGCGTAACATTTCTGACAACCCAAGTTTCAGCAGTGTGATCTATCCGCCTTAACTTTTAATGCTCCATGTGTTTCTTCATAAAGTAAAGTTCATGTAACATTTTTCGGTCTGCAGTCATACAAAGCGTTTTTGAGACAATGAATTTCGGCGCCTCAAATAACGTGACTGCCCCTTTAAGTTTAGAAATGAAACAATCCAATAAGATTTCTAACACGGAGAACAAAAGAGAAACGATTGATTTATGCAATCGCATGATGGTAATTCCTTGGTCCGAAGCATCAAATCGGAAAGTGAAGCGATAGCTCCTGGATGACATCAAACTTTTTCCTCTTTAAAATCCGAACCCTTGTCAGAGGTAGACGGAAACTGACCTTGTGGATAAAGCTGGCGATCCCAAGTGCATTGGCGAATATGGAGCTCCTGTTGCCCCAAGGCTAGAAGGCGTTTTCGCTTCATAATTTCCAGGGGTGTTAGCAGTGCTGCTGAAATGCATACCTTGAAGATGGCTCCTTAAACGACAACACAAAGTAGTTTATTTAACATACGACAATGCTGTGATTGCGTTCACCGAGGACGTTTTGGAACAGTTCTGTTCACTGAATTTTCGACGGCGGCAGACCCAATTAAGCCAACCCTGTCGGCCGAGAGTCTAATAGACCTAATCGACTAACTCAATGTTGTACCCAATTCAAACCCTTAGGGAATGAAACGCTTTGTTCCAGGTATTTCCATATCGTTTGATATGAATGCTACATGGTTTGCGGTCACACTTGAGAGAAACACAGTGTAGCACTGGTGTTGACACTATTCTAGTGTCAACTCTCTGGTGTTTTGAATCCCTAGGGGAACACTGAACAATGGAACTTGATTTTATACTAGTGACTACCCGAATGCGACCGCAATCATTATCCGGCAAATACGATACACAAAGAATCTCCCAGGAGATTTGAATACGGTACAACATAAGCCGATTTGGGCAATCGAATTCGCACACAAGGCAGCTTAAATTTGTTGCTTTTTTTTTTTAGCTGCCTTGTGTTCGTGACCGCCCTCTATTCCCTTAACAGCTATGCGACTTTTTCTGGTCCTATTTGTTTTAACCCTGATTTCACTAAGGGGTACAAAGTGTCTCGTATTTGAGGGCTTGTGTACCTTAAAACAGACCCTGGTGTTCCCCCAGCGGCACCTGGACGCGATGAGAGTTGCTTGTTTGGTGACGGTGTCCCTTTGACAGTTCCTTGTAAGAAGAAATTAAATAAAAAACACGAATAAGGCCACCGCATCTTCCTCTGGGAATCCTATACGCAAGGGCAATCATAGATATCAGTATGCAAGAATAGCTCCGATGTAAAACGTATTGTAAGAAAAAAGGTAGGATTACACTCTAGAGATCAAGAAACTGGAAGAGGTGAAAATATATAACTATACTAGCTGACAAAGCAATAGTCTTAGTAGCAAAAGACAGTAATGTAACGTGGTTAGCGGGATATAACCACGGCACTGATGAAAAGTAAAAGTTGAGCTATAGAGCAGTTTTCAATTGAGTGTCGTAAAACCAAAATCAAAGTAATTACTTTGGCCAATCAAAAAGGTTGGAGACAATCCGGTAAACCAATCAAACTGCTCGAAGTAATTAGAAGTAGCCGACACAAAGCACGGGAAAATGTGCACGCGCGAGCCACGATTGGTTTTAGTTTCACTTCTGATTGTTTGAAAAAATGGCGCGAGAACTTTGAACCGATCACTGAGTGAAGTAATCATAAACCAAAGTAATTCACTAATTACTTTCGACACTCAATTGAAAGCCACTCTATTATATTTAGTGAATTGTTGATGACAGTTTTTTGTAAAATATTACATACCCATATAACCGTTACAAGGTGGAGTCCTCACTGATAATCTTGTTGGGCCAGCTGGAGTGCGGGGTACCTGGTTCTAAAAAGATACCAATCAAAATTTGTTGTACCAGGAGAAGACTAAGATACCCGATTTTGCCTTGATTTTTAACAACGTCGGGGCTATAGATACTATAAGCGAACAATGTTGAATCTTTACCAATCAATTCCACTATACCTGCCACTGATGTGAACCTTTATTTTCCTTTTGAGAGCTGTTGGAAAGAGAAACGTCTTGAATAAATAAAATAAATCTACCTCATCCCTAGCATTTTATTTAAAGTGGTACGAGTTATCCAAGCCCTTGATCAGAGAATTTGAAAATTCTCCTTCATTTCAAATATTTACCTATTGGGTGGGGTTCTTCCGTAAGGTGAAGCAGACGAATGCTGGCTGCCAGTCGGGGATGGGGTGTGACCTGAGATATAAAAAGCACCGATGATTTTAAGGTGGCAAAGACAGAATTACTGGGTTGTAACTGATAACAAAACTAATACGAAATAGCGCCAGCAGTCATTTTGTTGTTCCTAGTTGGGTCCCTGACGAGCCACTGCATTTTCTTTTCTTTTGATGGATTAGCTACGGTAAGGGTTTCGTATCAATGTCCAACGAAAAAAAACCCTGAAAGTAAAAACTACCGTGACTTTGATACTGTTAGTGAGAGGGCACCCAGCAAACTAAATCAGGCTATCTCCTTTCGATCAAAATTCAAGATTACTCTCAAGGGAAAAGGAACAGAGAAGGTTATTTCTGGTGAAGGACTACCGACAACACTTGCTGCCCTTAAAACAGGGTATCGTTGTTACTTTACATTGTTAGGTAAAGGTTTAGGAAAAAGAACTGCGCAAAAGAAACTGCTACCCAGGTTCACTAATATCGGGAATACGCAATGACCAGACTCGATTTGTGATTGTTCAAATCATATTAATATTATTGTTTAGCATTTAAACGATTCAAGTCTAAAGAGAAAAACTGGTTTTTCTTTCTTGTTTCCCGGATGACAGACCACGTAATGTCATGTCATAAGTGTTTGCAGTTCCGGTTTCTGGCAAGAATCTCTATATCCCAACAAAACTATCTAGTGAGTGGTTTGGATGCAATTTAATTCACCTCTTTTCACTGGGGTGACTCCGGGCGAATTCCGATAGTTATGAGGTGTACCAGGTCTGCTTGAACTACCGGCCAGTAGCCTCCTCAAGTGACTGTTTTCTTCCCGTAGGACCGCAATTTCCCTGCGTCCGATTTCATATGTTATCAGAATCAGAATATTAAAAGGTGAATCAAAGAGGAATGCGACGAGATGATCAGTTATTATCACCAAAGTCGCTCTTTTTGTGTCTAACGTTTAAACTCGTAATGAGTTCCATATCATTAACACATCTCATTAATTACACAAAAAAATATAAACTAGTTTTAGATGATCTTGCACTTGATTGCTTTTTGCAGCAATGATGAAACTTCAGTGACAAATTAAGGCCTATCAGAAAAAAGACTTTTCAGTTAATTTTTTAATTTTATCGGTCTTTTCAAACAGGTTGAAACGGTTGAAATACTGTAAGCGGGTCAACCAATATGATCCCACTTGGACGCAGCCCTAGCTTTACAAAAAAGAATTTTAATTCTGGCAAATATGAAACCAATTTTGCCTCTATCGCAACACCCCGGTAATTTTTAGTGTCTTTGTCTTCAGTCAATACAACACCGAAATATACACCGAAACCGAAACGAGGTGATAGATAACATGGAGGGTCAATTACCTTTCGAGGTCCTGTAATCTCGACATCTTCTGATGCAGTATTTCAGTTGCCAAAACCTTCACAGCATCAAAAAATTAAATAAGGACTACTGTTAAACGTGTTTATGCTAAATAACGAATAACGTCCAAGGTTACACTCGATTGAATGAAAAGTTAACCAAATTCTGAAAGCCATTTGTAAGGTCCGCTACCATCATCTTTCTGGTCTGTGAATGTAAAGGTTTTGTTCATAGTGGAAGTGCACATAGCTATCAAGCTAGTTCACAGGAGTCCCACTTTTAACAACCACAACTTACCAGAAACATGATTAGGAACGCCAACTGGCAGGAGGCAACCAGTTGCTTATTGACAAAGCGTGGTAGAATTTAATCCGGTACAGACGGAAACAAATCCAAACCAGAGGCTAAATCGGGATTTGATCCCGGAACACAACGCCGCCTCCCCAAAAAAGTCCGTTTTGCCCAACGTGAAGCTAAAACCCAAGACCCTAAGATCCAGGAGTCTCATAATCTACCGACTGAGCTAGCCGGGCTCCTAGCTCCTCCCTAGTAACTAAAGGCGGGCTTCCCCTTCCTAAGAGGTGCCTGATGATTGCTACAAGCGTTCGTTAGATCTCCAAATAAACCTGGTGAAATGAAGGCTGGTATTGGCCAGCCGAAATACATTTTCGCGTTGTTTTATCAGTCGTGTAGTAGTGTACTTGACTTTCATAAATACAACAGGGGCCGCGGAGAGGGAAGGCCCCCCTAAACTCCCCTTACTTTTTCTATACAGTGTTTTTGGCTTGCTCAAAGACTACTCGTACATAAAGCAAGACTTAGCCCCCCACTTTCAAATGTACTCTACGGCCCCTGTACATTGTATGATGATGAGGATAATGATTGCAGACTTTTAAAGAGGAAAAAGGGAGAAGAATATCAGAAGGTTAAAAAAGTTAAATGCGTCCAAAACCACTATACCTTTTTCTCGTTAGCTGCTGCCAATCGCTGTCTGTGGCTCTTCTGAAATTCCATAACCTATTTTTTCGGTAAAATGTGAAAAGATTCGCAACATTCGAT
>NC_090892.1:53262827-53297827 GCF_036669925.1 Montipora capricornis | reverse complement strand
AGTCGCCCGGTTGCCTGGGGCGCCTTTATTTCAAGCACGGGCAACCAAATTTCTGAGCGAGTAGCCTGAACGGGCGCGTAGCTTATCACAAGGTGATTCATCCTCACTTTTAATTAATTAATTCTGGGCTCTTGAAAAAATGGCTTGGGCTTCTAACTTTTAATGCTGGAAGCCCGAAGGGCTCCGGAAAATCTTTCTTAGGCAGCAGCCTTGTGAGGAGGTTATTTTGATAATTAAATATCTTGTTCATAACAAAAACAACTAAACAACAACAACAACAACAATAATAGTAATTAATAGTAATGATAATAATAATAATCATAATAATGATAATAATAATAATATCAATAATACAAAGTTACTACAGGCCACAGTGGTGGAAGCTGAGTTCTCTCAATAGCTGTTATTACAGCTGAGCCCATGTTTCTGCAGCATGTTTCAGGTCAACCAAGTTATCACATGAAATGTGAAAAAAATGAGTTCTACTTCCTGTGCAGAATTTGCGTTTTTCTCAGACAAAGAGTTTCTGACTGGTACATGTAATTGGCAAAGAATGCCATGATGGTTTCACACAGTTGGTGTTGTTTAATACTTTGGTTAACACATCCATGTGCTATACAGTGCCTTGCCATAGTTTCCATGATAAAATTAGGCCAGACAAACATCAAACTACTCAAAAAAAAGCAAAGGAATAGTCAAGAATCAAGAAATCATGCAGCCCTTCAATAAGAAGTGTTCTTTTGACCCGGAAACGCCTCGTTTTTTTGCCTACTGGAATGAACACCGCTGAGATGTGGACTCAACTGTAATAACAGTTACTGAAATGTGCTTTTTAATATTTAACATTATTATTCACCGAAGGTGAGGTGACTATCAATGAAAAAAAAGCGAGACAAATTTTCAATAATCACTTATTTAATTATACTAATGTTAAATACTATTTCCCAGTGCTGATAAACCTGGATTTTGTTGCAGGCAGCCAAAAGTGTTATGCTTACATGTTGTATTTTTATTCTTCATCTCATCTACAGATAGGCCGAACAGAAAGGCTGGACAACACCCTAAATCCACGGTTTTCAAAGGCTGTTACTGTTGACTACTTTTTTGAAGAACTGCAGAAGTTGAAGTTTTTCATATATGATATTGATAGTCCTTCTGGTAACTTAAAGTCTGCAGATTTCCTGGGAGAAATGGAAAGCACTTTGGGTCAGGTACAAAGTCAGAGCTATACACTGTAAATATTCATCTATTAATTTGAGAATTTTAACATCCAATAAAATTTTCTGAGGTTTCTTTTTTAAATTACATTCATCTCACAAAATAGATATCAATAAATAATTTATTCTCATCATTCATTTTAGCTTGTGTCGTCTGGAACGTACACTAAACCACTGGTGTTGAAAGGTACTACAGGGGGCCAATCAAGTTTTATAACGGTGAGTTATGTTAAGGGTACTTAAAAAACTTTGGTTTGACTTTCTTATTGTCAATGGTGAATTTGGCTAGAATGTTAACTTATTAAGTGATATAATTTTCACAAAATGTCAGAACGTCTTTAGCAGCAAGTAGCTCAGGCAACTCAGCGGTTCTGTTGATGAGTCAAATTGAACAGTAGCATGAAGGTAAAAATGATTGGGAAAGCTCTTGTACTGAAGTACCCTTAATAATGTACTTAAAATAAACAGTTCGGAAGTGCATCAATTTTGAGTGTTTTGTTTCTCAATTTGAAATGTTAGTTGCCATGGTAAATAATGTACGACTTTATCTCTACTAGCGGCAATTAAAGATAAATTGTTCATATTTCTCTGACATATCCAACTTGTTAAAAAGAATTTGATTCTTTAAGTTTATTTTTGGTTTTGTCAGGTTGTGGCAGAAGAAGTTGCAGGTGGAAATGATGAGGTTTTTTTGCAGTTCAGGGCAGAAAAATTAGACAAAAAGGTTGGTTTCATTTTTAATAGATCTCATTAAATAAAAATTATTCATGTTTTTATGTCGGGTGTCTATATAATAATTTATTAGTAAAATCCAACTAGTGGTCTATTATCAATGCTGCGTTCTGATTGGTTGAGCTACTAGTAGGCTATTTGTTATAGCCCACTAGTAGTGAAAAGCGCCGGCTTTGAAAACCAAAACAGCAATTAAAGTCTAGCTTTAACTCTAGCGAAAGATGTTTTGTCGCGATATTTTTTTGACCAACTAGTTGGATTTTACTAACTAAAACAATTATTCCTCTCGCCCTCGTGGCCTCTGAGTCAATAGCCCATTCGGCCTTCGGCCTCATGGGCTATTGACTCAGAGCCCATTCGGGCTCGAGGAATAATTGTTAAATAGCTGTCTGAAAGAGATGGTTACATGTACTTATGAAACTGAAATATTAAATTTTGTAAGGTATGGCTCCATAACCATAGTAATGGGATCTCTGGTTCTAGTTCAAGGAAAGGAAATAAAATATCCTAGGGTTAATGTTATGTGGTTTATGGTTGACTTTTCATAACCTTTAACTCAGGATTTTCTTGGAAAGAGTGACCCTTATTTGGAGTTTTCAAGGGCAAAAGAAGATGGAAGCTTTGTTGTTGTGCATAGAACAGAGGTGGGTGCGAGTTAGTTACTAGTGATAACTACAGGATATCTGTATGGATATGACAAGACAAGGAGGTGACTTACAATGTATGAAATAAAATAATGTTAGATACGGTAGGTTAATTGGGATCCTTTATTTATGGTTTAAAAAAAATCATTAATAAGTAATGAGTAAAACAGCCTATCAGCACACTAATAAGGCATTAAGCTTGTTTTGCTTGTACATGTATGCTAATGTTGTCCTCTCACAATAAAATAATTATTATTCGAACCCTTGTTTGGATTTTTTTATCAAGTGTCAGAAGCCATTCAATAAACTCACTTATCTGATACGATCTCCTCTGGAAGACCATATGCTGTGAACAGATAACTTAGCGTTTTGATAGTCCTATGGGTGTTGGTACATGTAGAATACCTCTGGTCACTTCAAGTGGGCATCTACCACTACATCTACCACTACAAAGTACACATGGTCCTTCTCTGCATAATCCATGTACACACATTGTAGAACTCGGACAGGCCACTTCCATGGAACCAGGGGTGCAGTAGCAGGTTGTTTCCAAGTCGACTGACTTGCTGTACAATTTCCCACCACGGACTCAATTGCCTTGTCAAGACTGGGCCACCATAGGTAACTCCTAAGTAGCCAAAGATTTCATATGGCAAACACAGGTCTGGATGATCAGCATGAAGGTCTTCAAGGATCCTGTCCTGTAATGCCCTAGGGATCATCATCATCTGTCGTCTGCAGAGCAGGCGACTACAAGCTTCCTCCAACCACAATGGTCCTGTGCCAATTCAGACAGCTTGTCTGAGCCAATCATGTTGTCTGTATCTCCCAATAGGTGTTGAATGTAACTGAGAAACAGGGTTCATTGCCTTCCTGGTTTCCTCTTCCCATGTGATGGAATGTACAGTGCATACTCCTTGCATGGCTCAGCATCAGGCATCCTATAAAGTACACGTCCCAGAAACCTCAGTTGGCAGGTTCTGACATTTTCCACTAGTGGGACAGTCTGAGTTAGATCATAGATGGGGATAACCACTCACAACCCCCAGAGAAGACAATCCTGTTCCACAGAAAGTTCAAAATGCCACGTAAAATAAGGGTGTAGGGCTTCCTCTCTTCCTCTCTTCCACATTTAACCAACTGTAACACCTTGCTTAATACTGGATCCTTCTTTGTTGCATTAGCAATATCCCCAGCTGTGACTGGAAGATCATTCACATGACGTAAAATGAAAAATGTCATTCACCTCTGGTGTGCCAGTCATGTCTGCAGGGAGCCTGGATAACCCATCAGCATTGCTGTGCTGTTGTTTTGCGGAAAACCACCTCATAATGGTAGGATGCAAGAATTAAAGACCATCTCTGCGGCCGTGCAGCAGCCAGGGTTGGCACTGCTGACTTAGGGCCCAAGATGGTCAAGAGTGTCTTGTGGTCAGTTTCCAAGGCAAACTTTCTTCCGGAAAGGTACTGATGAAACTTTTTCACACCATAAATAATGGATTGTGCCTCCTTCTCTAACTGAGCATAGTTCTTCTCACTAGCAGAAAGTGTTCTTGAGGCAAGGGCAATACGGCACTCTTCACCACCCGGCATGAAATGTGATAACACCGCTCTGATACCATATGAAGAGGCATCACAGGCCAATTTAATAGGAAGGTTAACATCATGGTGAGCAAGAACCTTTGGAGACTCAAAAGATTTTTGATGCTATGGCTGCCACAACCAGGACACACATTCCCAAAGCAGGTTGTTGAGCAGGTGCAATACTGGAGCATTCCAAGGAAGGACCATAGCTCTGTAACATTAGTAGGAGTTGGAGCTTCAACAATGGCCTTTTCGGCTGATGGGTGGACCCCCTCACCATCAATCACATGACCCAAGAACTGGACCTTCTCCCACAGGAAACTACACTTGGATAACTTAAGTTGCACTCCATACCTTTCAAGCCCACTCAGCACGGCCTCTAGCCGATTTTGGAGCTCTTGGTCATTCTGTCCTGTAATCGATGTTTCATCGATGTAACACACAACGCCATTGATACCCTTGAGGATGGTGTGAATGGTCGATTGGAAAATCACAGGAGCACTTGCCACACCAAATGGGAGACAATTGTACTGGTGTTGATAGTGAGAAACTGTTTGGAATCCTCACTCAGAGAAAGCTGCTGATATGCATGCTTGAGATCCAACTTCGTAAAATGCGTTCCTCCTGCCAGAGCACTTAGCAAGTCTTGGGGATTTAGTAGAGGGTATTTGTCAACATCCAAAACTTGATTCAACGTGACCGTGAAGTCCCCACATAGACGTACACCACCATCTGCCTTAAGGATGACCACAACAGGGGCAGCCCATGCACTTTGTGATACCTCCTGCTCCTCCAGGCGATCTAACCCTGCCTCAACCGCACGTCTTAAGGAGTATGGCACGGGTCTGGCCTTATGAAACAAGTTTCAGGGTGGTCCTCCGAGTGAACACATAGCCTGTCTTCAAACTCCTTGATTTTTCCCAGGCTTGGACCAAAAACACCCTTGTACCTAGCAGACAGTTCACTGACAAAATCAAGAAAAGAAACATTTAAAAGCTCCTTCCAGTTCAGCTTAACAACACTGAGCTGGTTAACGACCAAGAATAGGTGGCTTGCCATCAACTTATGCAACAATTAGAGGTAACTTGGCACTCTGGCCCTGATACTCTACATGCACCTCAGTTTCTCCACATACATGTAAAGGTACGTAGCACAGTCTCAGAGTATAAGGTTTTCAGCGAGGTGCTTGCCAGCCTCAGCTTCAGATGACCCAATTTCTCCTTGAACATTTCCTTGTGAATGACTGTCACGGATGCACCTGTGCCCACTTCCAATACCAATTCTTTGCCTTCCACTGTCATGGTTACAACTGTAGCGGCTTGGCCATCCTGTTCACAGATTGCGAAGAATCCTAAGGAATCATGCATCTCATCACATTTACTAGTAGTCTCGATGTACCTGGCATCCTTGGACTCCTTGGAACGAAAAAACCTTTTTCAGATGACCCATTTTACCACATGCATCAGACCAGTATTTCTTATAAATTATTTACGATGTACATTCAGAGCTGTTATGTTCAGTGTTCCCACATCAATAACAAGCAGTTTTGGACTTCTCTCTCTTATCCTTGGAAAATTTCTTGGGTTTGCGAGCCGTAAGAAAGGCCCAGCCGATGAACTTCCTCAGTTTTCAGCATTTCGGAAGATCCCGAGTCCTTGAGTTCCAAGGACTTCTTTTCTTCCATTTCCATAGATTGTGCAGTCTCAGACGCTTCCGAGAAATCCAAAGTTTTCTCGCCCATAAGTTTTCTTTGAATCAACTCCTTTCACAATCCAAAAACAAAACGATCCCTTAGGGCATCATCCAAGAAAGTTGCGAACTCGCAGTGAGTCGAGAGCTTCTTCAGTTGTGCCGCAAAATCTGCCACAGATTCGGAGTCATTCCTAAAACGATTATGAAAATTAAACCACTCGGCGATCACAAGAGGTTTTGGATGGAGATGACTGTTGACAATTTCCACAAGTTCCTTGTGTGGCTTTGAGTCTGGCTTGTCCAGAGTCAGAAGGTTTCTGAGAAGGCCATTTGTCTTTGGTCCGATTACTGTTAGCAAGACTGCCACTTGATTCTCTTCACTTTCATGGGATTTTCAAGCCGCTCGATACACTCTTCGAACGACTCTTTTGCTCAGTTGAACTCTCTTAACTGACCAATTATACTCATGGTGTTCTTGAAATCCAGTCCTCTTCCCCAGATGTAATAATTCATAGCTGATAACAACTCGAAACAGAAACACACAAATGTTGAACACAACAACTGAAGCAGTTTTATTGTCAGAACACATAGAAAACTTTACACTAGGCTCTCCGTATATGGGCATGCCCAAATATGGCAATGAACAAGAAAGGCTCAAAATACAACAATAATATTTATTGCATTTTTTATCTTATCCAGTGTAACAACCCCAGGCCTATTGTATCGATCATGGTTGTAGCCAGGTAGAACTCGCATTTAAAGTTGCTTGGAGATTAATGGGCCTGTTGTGGTTCATATTGCTCAAAGAATTTCTCTACCCTTTCATAGCCCCTTTCAATACCTGACAAAAATAATGTAGGTAGCTCCATTATTGTTTTTTGTTGAATATATTGATGGAATTTCAATTATTATTATTATCATCATCATAATGCAAAACATGTACAGAGTAAACAATAATAATAATAATTGTTAAATACTATTGTTTACTCAGTTTTTGTACTACTAGTATGTTTTGCATTATAAAACTATTATTATAAAATTATAGTTATAAACAATGAATTGCCATATTGACATCTACAGAATGTAGTACCATGCTTTAATCATTAGTCTATCAACATTCTATGCAGATGATTATTAAAATAACACACTGTAGATAGAAGGAAAACATTTATTCGTGGAAGCAAAAAAGTTCATTCCACATTCTCAAGACATGATTGTTCTGTTACTGGGTTACATGTACATGTATTCACAAGTTGGCAGATCACCCTCAAACTGCTTTTACTGACAAGCACCATAGTTAGCGCTAACTATGCAAGCACTTGGTAGGGTACAAATGTCTGCAACACACATGTACTTTGGGCACAGTATTAAGACTCATTGACACAATGTGTCATGCTAGCATCTACAATGTACACTATAAGAATAACAATGATCATCAGTAAATATATAAACTAGTCAGAGTGTATGTCAGGTTTATTTCGATGGATCAAAATCTTTCCATCCAACTTGACTTTACTTACATTCTAGTGATGTTTTATGCAAAGTTGTGAGTAGTCAGATACTCCTGTAATTTAATGAAAAAGGACAAAATTGTCTCTCAATGTTTTTATGTTTCATTAAAGAATTCCTTTGAAATGGCAAATGCCATCTTGCAATAATTGTTTGCACACTTTTCCTTGTTCCATATAATTACAACTATATTTTTGTTTCAGTAACTGCACAGTTTTCCAATATATAATGAATACCGGACAATAATCTTGAACAATTGAACTGGTTTGAAAAATCTCAGACCAAGAGAAAATTTGAATCACAACATACTCATTTTTTTTTTAGGTCATTCAAAACAACTTAAATCCCAGATGGAAACCATTTCAAATTCCTGTCCAACAAATTTGTAATGGTGATTATGACAGGATAATTCAGGTAATGAAAGGTTTAACTACTGTTAGAGACCTCAGATCATTTTAAAATAATATTAAATTAAATATACCTGTTCGTGGACTATCGGTATTTGTCCACTCTGGTTTGTATTTTGTACTTGCACTGTAAAGTGACACTGGCAGCGATCATTGATTACTTGTACCTTTTCTTCAAATTATGAAAAATTGTTTGCGTAACCCATTGTCACCTCAAACACCCTAGGACACCCCCATTTGAAGAATAAAATCGTCTAGCGTCAGACAGACTAAAATCTGTAAAGTCTCACTCCCAGGGGTCAATGGGTAACATGCAACTGAAATAAATTTTGAGCTTAAATGTCGATCCAAGGGTCTCTACTTTAAGTATTGGTTTTGAATTTTACAGCACATCATTATAATTCTGAATCAGATCTGACCTAGGTTTGATCGAGAAACAAATAACATCGAAGACTCAGATCAATCAATAAGGAATGCAGCATATTTTCAGGGTATTGTCTCTTTGAAACATTAATGGTTTATAGGTCTGAAAGCCCAAAACTCCAGGGCTGCCTTCCATTCAATGCACACAGTGTGTTCTGTAGGGAGTCAAGTGTTTTACTTTGCTTTTTTCCTTGGCCCACTCACTGATTTGAAAGTTACTACTCAACACAGGCCACCAAATAAGAAGAAAATGAAATTGAAATGGATGATCTTGTGCTTAAAACAAAGGCTTAAAACTTTGCTGGTCTGGTGATAACCAAACAAACTTTCAAAGTAATAATTAGTGCAATAGGTAATTACATGATTTCTAGTACAATTTGGAGTACGTAAGCACCAGTACATTTTTTCAAAGGTGAACAAAATGGCATGAGCCTAGAGGGTGAGTGCAATGTAATATTTAGTAGTTGTTGAAAAAAATTTTAAGTACTTATTTCTTTATAATAATAATTTTGCATGAGAAAAATGATGTGATTACGGGCAGGTACAAAAGTCGGACCAGATCAACTCAGATTGTTCACCTGAGATCGAGCGAAAAACAGCCAAAACAGCCAAAATGATTTCACTAAGGTTAGCTTAAAGATTATGGCTAGGGTGATTTCTCAAGGCTTTGTCATTTCTTTTACGTCGATCCGAGGTGAGCGATCCAAGTTGATCCAGTCAGACTTTTGTACATGTACCTGCGTTGTGATAACTTATTAATAATAAAATTATACGATAAAAAAAATTGATGAGATTATGATAATCGTAATGATAAGAAATGCCAGGTGCCCTGTGAGCTTAGCCTCTCTAAAAATCACCAGAAGGAGAACAAGATACATGTAGGGTCTGCAGAAATTGTGTCAAGTATTTTAAGTTGCCGTACATAGCCCAAGTTTCTGGGCTAGTCATTCGGGTCAAACCTGTTTACTTACAGGCAAAACACCCATGAGTGTTTTATTTTAAACCAGTACTTCTCCATGAAATTCATACTAGTTGTTTATGTACTGAATAATTTTTTCAGCACCAAATTTCAATATCCCAAGTTTCAAACTGAAAGTTCATAATATTATTTAAAAACTGGATGTATACACTGTAGTTACTGTAAACAAATTTCATTTTGTCTGACTATAAAAAAAACTTTGTTATCCTCTGTATTTCAGATTTCATGTTTTGACTGGGATTCTGATGGTTCACATGACTTTATTGGATCATTTACAACAAACCTTAGGGAGATGAGTTCTATTCAACCACCTAGGGAGGTAATTCAAAACTGATATTAGAGTGTCATTTTACGTGCTATCTTTATTCCAATGTGATCCATGTTCAGGAGGGTTAGCCCTAGAAATGGAAATGGCCACCCAATGATGGAGAAAATCTCAGACCATTTATCTACAATACAACTATACAATGTAGTTGTCCCCAATTTTGTTAGTGTACCATGCACTTGTGATAATTGCTAGAAGCAGTGACAGTTTAGTAAATTGATTGATTGATTGATTGATTGATTGATTGATCAATCAATTGATTTACTATCGACCAAGCACCCTGCATTTTTATTTGGTGTATACCTGGAATGCTTAGGCTCTATGGAATAATAAACTGAGTTGTAGAGATACATGTATGCATTGCATAATCAGACTTCAGGTAAATTGGCCTGATCTATAAGATTTCTGGTAGTCTGTATACTAGTGCCTGCAGTCTTGACTCTGGTACTTAATAATTATTTAGTTTTTTTTACTCTTCAGCAACAATGGCCATGTATAAATGAAAAGAAACAGAAGAAAAAGAAAGGATACAAGAACTCAGGCTTAGTTTCACTTACACGATGTGAGGTATGTATGACATTTTTTTACAATGATCAATGTCTCATTTTTAAAAAGCATTTCCTGTTCCAAAACCGGAATAACATACATACAAACCTCAAACATACATGAGTGCAACAATGTCACCTTTATTGCACTATGTCAACTTTCTGCACTAAATTTCACTTTCTACACTCTATTTGGGATTAATTGACATTCTCTGAGCCAATCAACTTGCTGAATTTTTTTTCGTGTATATTGTTACTAATTAAAAAGAAATTGAGAAGCTGGGGCAGTGCAGAGTGAAACATGAAGTTTGGTTTTATCGAAAAAGTTGATAAATTAAGGTAACTTAATTACCACAGTAAGAAAGATTAATTTTGGAAACTGATGTTTGGAGCTTTTATAGCCCTTCCCTTCTATTTGCCCTCAGACTGATGAAGGGCTGACTCTCCAAACATCAGCTCACAAATCTTTTTTCAGAGGTAATGTTACACATACAGAGGTTTCATTAGAAGCCGGTCACCGGTGGTATACCACCGTCTAACAGTATGTTGTCAGGAATTTGCCTTTCACCACCAGCTGCTCTGATCTGCCTTGATTTTCACTCAAACCCTTATAAAAGACAGGTGCGACTATCACTTACATTGATTAGCCCAGGCATCTACCTCAAAAATTGTTGAAACCCCTGCTGCATGTACACTGTATCTTGTTTGATGAAACCAAAATTTAGCAAGACTGCATGGTATATTCATTTACAGTTCCTTAGCCTATCCTCTTGCTGAGTTTCTGTTCAAATTCTAGTGGCTGGTGGCTTTTTGTGTGGTGTACTGTTGCTATTATTTGACTTGTGTTTCTTGTGTTCTTTCAAGTTAGAAATTTAAACTGGCTTTGTGAGTATAGGTTTCAGGTTTCAGGTTTCAGGTTGTATTATGTATTTTGCATAAAATATCACAAAACTTTGTAATGCTCGCAGTTAGCAATAGCTAGTCGAGGCGAGCATTGCTTACAATAAATATTCCAGATAAAATGGTTACAAATACATAACTACACATTCACATGAAAATGAATAAATAAAATAAAATAAATTAGTTTTAGAATACAGTTAGTGCAGTGGAGAACAGCTTAAAACTTGTACAGTATAACATAAATAAACATGAAAAAAGTAGCTTAAATTGAATAAATAAATTTTTAACTACCTGACATACTAAACTAAGGAGTCAAAATTTGCCAATATTATCAAAACATATAGCAACTTTTACATTAATTTGGCGTACAACAATAACCATTGGCTCCTGAATTAGGCATATTAAAACACCCAATAATGATTTTTATTTTCTTGATGCCTTTGATTTCTAATTTTTTCAGATTATCAAAGTGTCATCATTCTTGGACTACATTCAAGGCGGCTGCCAGCTTAATTTTACGGTATGTTTTGAACCAGCACCTTAGTGTGAGACTTTCCTTATAGGTTGTGTGTATCGTGAATTATCTTATTTCCAGGATGAAGATCTGGAACATCACCTCTTCTATAAAAGAGTTTGTCGAATCTCACTCTGGATCAGGAATGAAAGTCCAACTTGCCATAACTGTTTGAAAGGTTTTCTGGACTTTTGAGTACGCCTGCAAGTTAATTACCACTCATTGCTTTTTCATGTTCAATTTATGGACCTTGAACTTTGCAGTAGGGGTATAAAGAAACACACAGTTCTTAACTTTCAGTACACATATGCAGACCATTGAAGTTCATTCAGTAATATAAGAGGCACAGCTGTCTAATATTGAATGAAATAAATGTTTATATTATTTGAAGTGCGGGTTATAGACGAAGGAGCGATGTGATCCTTGCACTTAGCAGGACAATTTGAGCAATTGTCTCTGAAAATCACCTGAAAAATTCAGGTGGCTCCAACAGGATTCGAACCCATAACCTCTGCAACACCGGATGACAACCCATGACCTCTGGCACACAATGTGGCATTGCAGAGGTCATGGGTTCAAATCCTGTTAGAGTTACTTGAATCTTTCGGGTGTCTAAAAGAGACAATATTGCTCAAAATAAATTGTCCAGTTAAGTTTGAGGATCAGTTCACTTGTTCTGTCTAATATTGTTACTGATCTGACTCTTCAGGTTGGTATAGACTTTACAGCTTCTAATGGTGAACCAACCAAACCAAATTCTCTTCACTACATGAACCCTTATGCGCCAAATGAGTATTTGCAGGCTCTGACGGCTGTGGGAGAGATTATTCAGGATTATGACAGGTAAAACACCAGGTGTCTGGCTGAAAAATGTGTTGTTCCTTGAGTATACCAGTATTGGTCAGGGTGTAAAGTTGTATTTTCTTAGTAGTCCCTTTTTCCAATTTGCCCTATTGCATCTGTTCATACACTCAGTTATGCATCGTGGTATGAGGCTTAACCAGAAACCCATAAGGGTTGAAACGTGTAATGCTCGTTCACAGCTTCCGAATATTCAGTGCGAACTGATTGGTTGAATGTTTCAGTGCTAAGTACCATATTTGGAAACCCCTCGCTCTTGTTGTTCCAAATATGGTACTTAGCAAATCGAATATTCAGAAGCTTGTTTCCCAGCACACAAGGGGCCGTTACACGTTTCAACCCTTATGAGTTTCTGGCTTAACCCATTGACCTCTAGGAGTGAGACTTGAGGAGTCCCCTTTAATGTAATTAATTTTTATAGGCAAAGTAAAAATCAGGTGTTTGCAAAGTTTTTACCAAGGTTTTGTGGGTAATTTCAGGGACGTTTGCAGGGCTATTGCTGTAATTATGCTAATTGTTGGCTTGATTTGGTTGTCAGCTCTTTGCTTCATTTTCCTCCCTCCCGTGGCATTCATTTTTGTTTGATGGGGTAATGTGTTGCTTGGTGGGTGAAGCATGGAAATTGTTTCCATCAATTATAAGTTATTATTTAATTTGTCTCCCTTAAGGAGGCTAGTTAATTCTAAAGGCAGGACGTTTTCTTCATTAGCCCTTCCTTGCAAATTATCAAAGGGCTTGAAAGGTCAAATTCTCCCTACAGAGGTCAATTTGCTTTTGCTCAGTTAATACGACCAAATTTCTGTCAGTGATGTTGCCAAGGAAAATTTGATTTGCAAAGAGAGACGTTAGATTATTTATCACCTCAAAAGAAATTACCGGTAATCCTCTCCGCATGACAATTCTATGCACTTGACTGACACTATTTCTTTGGTTTGCTCTGAACTCACTCCTTCAAAGTTACTGTTTTAGGGGGTCTTAAAAGTGGAAAAAATGGTTGTACTGTAATTTGGTGTACCACCACACAAGGAAGAGGAATAGGTTTAATACTACTGTACCTTTGATGTCACTGACTGCTTTGCATTGTGATGCTGTAGTCCTTTGAAAACAGTGCCGCAAAGTACGTAATTTGGGACGTCAACCCGACATCAGAAACCCATAAGGGTTGAAACGTGTAACACGCGTTCACAGCTTCAGAGTATTCAGTGCGAACTGATTGGTTGAATGTTTCATTGCTAAGTACCATATTTGGAAACCCCTCACTCTTGTTGTTCCAAATATGGTACTTGGCAAATCGAATATTCAGAAGCTTGTTTCCAAGCACACAAGGCCTGGCCGTTACACGTTTCAACCCTTATGGGTTTCTGCCGACATCTAATCCATTCCCCTTCGCTGCTCGGTTATGGATCAAACTTTAACCACTTTTCCGGCCTTTGAACGTGAAGTTTGAATTTACAAATAGATGATAATTTAAAAAGCTACACAATAATTTATATTTGGGATGGTTTCAGAGACTAAATAAAGGGGAAAAGTTTGTTGCGGCAGATAGGCACTTAAAAATTTCTCTCATACACCCATAAGTCTTATATACGTTAGCAAGATTGTCTTTCTTGCTCTTTAATCTGTACCGAATGGAATATCAGGATTTACCACTGAATCAGATGTTAGCAACTTGCTTTAGTTTAAAGAACTTCAATAATATTGTTTTACTCTTTCTAGTGACAAATTATTCCCTTCCTTTGGCTTTGGGGCAAGAGTTCCTCCCACAAATCAGGTAAACCTGAAGCAGATTATTAAACTTTATGAAAACCATTTCTTGCAAACCTGTTTTTTCTTTTTAAGGGCTTCTTTTAGAAAAGCCAATTTGAAAACACTTACATTTTATTCAATGATGTAATCATGCCTTTGTAAACTTACCCTCTTCAATTAAACACAAAATTCTTATTTATGTTGTTTTCATTTCCTTAAGTGTGTCAGATAATACGTGTGCTTAATACATCATCACTGACGTAAGTCAGAACCACATGACCTTGAAGCGTGTAACTTGCAACTCTTTTCCTTGGAACAAAGCTGGGGATTTTAGGACACCAATTTTATGCTCAAATATGAACAAAAATATTATCAAAGCTGCATGGGCAGGAACATGCACACACAAGCTACATTACATGTACATCCAATTAAGAAAATTTTTGAGCTCAAAAAACCCCAGCTCTGAACCCCAGTTAAACACTTCAAGGCAATGAGTTTATGCTAAAGTTCATAGATGCCACTTTATTTTTTAGGTCTCACATCAGTTTCCTCTGAACTTTAATCCCAGCAATCCCTACTGTGCAGGTATTGATAATACTGGCTTTTAATTAAAGATACCAGAAATGCAGGTAATGAGATTCACAGTCAGTGTTGATAGATATCGCCAACCCCTAACCCAGACCAATTTGTACAACGTCAAGGTCAGCATTTCGATTGGGGGCATTATTTGATGATGGTTGTGGCAACTGTTTACATGTATGTTTTAATACTAGATGACTACAGCTGTAGATGAATGAAATGAGATGAAATGAATGGATATTTGAAGTGTAGGTCATAAGTGAATGAGAGAACTGAGTGATCCTTGCACTTATCTGGACAATTTAAGCAATTGTTGCTTGATAGACACCTGTCAATTTCAGGTGACTTCAACGGGATTCGAACCCATGACCTCTGCAATGCCGGTGCATTATGCTCTACCAACTGAGGTATGAAGCCACACATTTGGGAGCAGGTCAATTTGTTCTCATGAAGAACTCGATGACAAATTGACCTGCTTCCAACTATGTAGCTTCATAGCTCAGTTGGTAGAGCATTGCACCGGCATCACAGAGGTCAAGGGTTTGAATCCCATTGGAGCCACCTAAATTTTTCTTAGGTGCCTGTAAATTAGAGACAATGATTTTGACCACTGGTAGCTGTGCCAAGCTGCCCACCACAGCCTGACCTTTATTGTAATCTCAACATATAAGTTGAATAAAACTGTACATTGTATACCGGATGGAAACATTTTGAACTACTGTAGAAGGGTCATGGAAGCATTGATCAACATACATGTTCAAACAATTTTTTTGGGTGGGTGGGAAAAAGGTCAGAAATGGCAGACCAACAAAAACAACTTCCTGCTTTAGGTCACTTCTTCCCAGGCCTCAGGGGTGTGTGAGAAAATTCCACTCTAACTAAGTTTAGGATCACTTACTTCTGTCATTCAACTAGATGACTAGGGCAAGGAGTAGACTAGCCTACTTGTAGCCATACCCTCCCCCCGAAAGAAAAACGGGTTGACGGAACTTCTACGAAAAGCTGGCCCAAATTGTGTTCCATGTAGACTTATTTTTGCCAAGTATACGTAAATGTACCATGTTTTTTGACAAGTCTGATCCAATCATTGAGTCAGCAACCATGTAAGGCAAGATGTTGGTCAATAGTCCGCTTTCAGTTGGCTGACAGCAATCCTACAGTTGGCCAACTGTTGACAGATACATTGACTTATGCCTGTTATCAATGTTGAAAATACAATGCTACACACTGTTACAGTATGTGTTGTGTTGGGTGAAACCTTAAGTAGTATGTTGGACAATGCACTTCTGGTTACGTGCCGTAATGGCAGAATGCGATTATTCACCATTACAACTTTACACTTTGTCATGTACATGTATCTCCAAGATTTTATGTTATGAGAACTTATGCACTCTCCCTACAATAAAGTTTGGAACTGTTTTGTAACCCTTATCAACTACTTGTCATCATCATACTTGTATGCAGTAGTGCAAGTGATAACCCTTCAAAAATAATGTTGCCAAGTGCACTTGGTTTGTTTGTATATTAAAATAATCAAGAATGATTGATGTTCTGTTGGATCTTAGGTCTCCGTGGTCTAATCGAAGCATATCAAACTTGCATTCAAAGTGTACAGCTTTATGGCCCTACCAATATCTCTCCTATCATCAACCATGTTGCCCACTTCGCACAACAAGCTGGACAAACACCAACTGCAACAGTAAGTCAAGGAGAGCAAGGACGAAGTGATAATAAGTTGTATTTGATTCCAGTTCTGGTGACAGTAATATGCCATTTTATTTTATATAGCACAATCATGACTGTATGTTCTTTTTTAATTACGACAGTTACTGTAACACAAGGGGAGCGAACAAGAAATGTTAATTTATTAGTTTGTTGCTATACGAACTTGCCAGTTTGATACCTTCTAATGATAGTTGTATAGCATTTTTTTGAAGGGGCCTTTTGGAGAATGCATATACATTTAGGTTTTATTGCCCCCAAAGGAGTTCCCCGTTGACAAGTAAAGTTGTCTGGCATGAGAGTAAATCTTTAAGAGACCATAATTAGGAAGCAAAGTGTTAGTTAATTAAGGCCTCTATTCAAACAAATGCACTTTTTCAAATCCTTACAGTAATACATCTGGCCCCTGTTGTGCGAAGGGTGTATAGCACTATCCACTGGATAGTGATTTATCTCATGGATAGTGTTATCCACCTTTTGAACAACCAAGGCCTGAATGTTTATCAGTCTGCCCAATACCAGTGGTACAAAGTTGGCATTGTGCACTTCACTATCTTAAAATTAGCTGGGATTCACAAGTGCCCTCAGAACAAAACGAGAACCAGACCACCACGCCAATAATAAAAACAAAAACATTTGGAAGAATAGACCATTTTACAGTTCTGTGCTCAGTTACCAACCTTTTGATTAAAAGTGAGGCTGGAGTTGACCTTGCTTTTATACAAACCTCATTGCTTCTCTCATGTAAATCATGTTGTTAAAGTGAGGTTTGTATCAAAGTAAGGTCAACCCCAGCCTCACTTTTATTCAAAGGCCTGGTAACTGAGCACAGAACTTTAAAATGGCCGAATGCCTTAATTAAATAAAAGTTACATATAGAACGGTCGTAAAACCAAAACAAGTGACATTGATCAGTCAATACCAAAAGTCAAGGGATAATACATTTAATTCAGTTGAATGACAAACAGGTGATGGCATTAAAAATTCCTTTTTAGAATTACTTCATACTGCTCATATTGACTGATGGGGTGATCACAGATATGGATCAAACAAAGCAGGCTGTTGTAGCAGCATCAGCACTTCCTATGTCAATCATTATTGTTGGCGTCGGAGGTGCCGATTTCACAATGATGGAGGAATTGGACAGTGATGATGGAGTGTATGTAACAAATTAATAAATAAACCATGGAAATGTTGATATTAAATTTGATTAAGATTTGTCAATGTTCTTTCCACTTTACGAACATTGACCATAAGAATACTGTGCACAAGAGCAACCTCTTGATAAGATGCAGTTAATACAGATATTGGACTTACATGTCAATACTGAGTTATTGAAAAGGGATTATGAGTGATAATAATAATGATGATGGTAATAATAATAATGATGATAATACTAATACTAATATTAATATTAATAATAATTCTTGATTTTCTGTGATCAAAACTGTGATGTTTACGGTCAAATAAACACTTGAAACCACTCGTTCGAACACAACAGTATATTTACTAAACAGACATGACGACTACAACATACAAAAGTCCTAGCTCCTAGACCGCGTGGGTCATTTGCATAAATGATTGACAAGTCTCAAAAACACTACATCTCTCCCCTTCTTGATGACGGACTTTGGAAACGCGTAAGTGATTGACCTAAACGACTTCTTTAAACGACTTTTTTATAATATGAAAACGGCAAACTGAAACGTGTTACAGAGTCACAAAAATCCATTGCATGCTTCTGGTGTCTAGTTCTCTTGAACAAGTAAAACGTAGTCTGCAAATCTCGCAGGAGGCCTTGTCTGCCTTTGTGATCGTCGTAGGCCTGCAGTAGGGCTTGAAGACTTTGTTATCTTGTCCAGTTCCTGAATTTCCAGTGGTTGGGGATTTGCTGAAACGTCTTCGTCCATCTCTTGTGTGTGTGGTTTCCAGTATGCTTGATGTGACTGGGGACAACTTTGAACATCGATGAGTTGCGCGTAACAGTTTTGTGTCCGTCGCTTGCGGTAATCATCGATCCTTGTTTCTCTTCGACTACGAGAGGCACTGGATTAAGCGGGGTACTGAGCTTGTTGGCCTTTGGTTGCTTGACTAAAACTGTATCTCCCAGCTTGATATTGCTTTCTCTCACACCTAGCTTTTGGTCAGCATACGCCTTTATCTTCTTTTTCTGCTCTGCGTCTCTCTGCGCCAGGTTCTTCTGGGTCTCAACAATGGTTTGTCGGCGGACTGGTGGCGTCACTTCCGGCAGGGTGGTTTTGAGCTTCCTCTGGTTAAGTGCTTCGCATGGTGAGAGGCCAGTAGTCGAGTGAGGTGTCGCCCGATACTGCCGCAGAAATCTGTTGAGCTCTTGTTTCCAGTTCTTATGCTCGATGGTCGCGGTTCTCATGCGTTTTTCTAGTGTCATCATGAAACGTTCTGCCTCGCCATTTGCCCTTGGTCAGAGAGGCGTGATCTTGCGGTGTCGAAAGCCTAAATGCTCAGCAAAATTCTTGAGCTCCACGCCGTTGAAGGGGGGTCCGTTGTCGCTCTTTAGCACTTCAGGAATCCCTTGTCTTGCGAAAATTGCATTGAGCTTCGGGATTGTGGATCTGGCGGAAGTGGATGTGACAATTTCCACTTCCGGAAAACGGCTGTATTCGTCGATGACAACCATGAGATAGTCTCCAGAAGGAAGTGGTCCTAGGAAGTCCATCGCGAGTTCTTTCCACGGAGCGGTTGGTAGCGGTGTCATCCGTAGAGGTTCGAGTCGCTGTGCCTTGCAAGTAGTTGCTGCTTGACATGGTAGACAGCTCTCGACTTTCTCCTTCACCATCCTGTCCACACCGGGAAACCAGACTTTCTCTCTGATGAGCAGTTTTGTCTTTACGATTCCTTGGCGCCCAACATGCGCCAGGTCTACAGCTCAATATTGTTCCCTTGTAGACCAATAGTTCGTCCTTCACTTTCTTGTACTCTTGTACTTCGGGATCCGTCCACAGGTCGGTTTCAATGGCCTTGATAAGCGCCTGGAGCGAAGAGTCTTTCTCCGTCTCCAACTTGATTTCTTGCAGTGTCATCGCTTTTGGTACAGCTTGGTTGCAGATGTAGTTAACATAGTCTTCCGCGATGTTGCATTCTTCACATTCTGCGGTACTTGGGTGTCGACTCATGAAGTCGGCCGGGTTTTCAGCGTCTTTTCCAGGTCGGTAGATGAGCTGACAGTTATAGGGCATTAGCCTTAACTTCCATCTATGGATGCGTGCTGATGTTGGTTTGTGACTGTTGAGGATCCCCAGAAGCGGCTTGTGATCTGTGGTGATGGTGAACTCTGACCCATACAGGTAAAGGTGAAAATGTTCAGCAGCCCAAACTACTCCTAGCATTTCCCTCTCGGTCTGGGAGTATCTGTGCTCAACGTCGCTGAGTGCTCGGCTTGCGTAGCTGATAACTTTACCGTCTTGCACCAACAAACCTCCTAGTCCGACAGGGCTCGCGTCCACTATCACTTCGGTCTTGAGTCTCGGGTTGAAATACGACATCACATGATTCTTGGTCAGGGTGTCTTTCAATTTGTCGAATGCTTCTTGCTGCTCGTCGGCCCACAGCCAGGGAGTCTCTTGCTTGGTTAACAGTCGTAGCGGGGCGGTTATCGTAGCGTAATCTGGGATGTAACGGGACACGTACTGAGCCATTCCTAGAAGTGACTTCACCTCACTGACATTCTCTGGTTTGCTCATGTGGGCGATCGCCTTGATCTTGCCTGGGTCTGCCTTGATTCCGTTCTTGCTGAAGATATGTCCGTAGAACTTTATCTCACTCTTTGAGAAGCTGCATTTTTCCTTGTTCAGGCGCACATCGTGTTGCTGGAGCCGTTGCAGCACACCACGCAGATTCTCGTCATGCTCCCTATGAGTTTTTACGAATACGATGATATCGTCAGAGATATTCTTGCATCCAGGGAGGCCTGTAAGTATTTCCTCAATTGCGTTCTGGAAAATCTCGGACGCCGCGTTGATTCCAAACAAAAGCGTTTGCATCGTCGAAGTCCTACGTGTGTGCTGAATGTGGTGATGTGACGGCTCTCTGGTGCTAGCTCGAGTTGGTGGTATCCAGACGAGAGGTCTAACTTGCTGAATACTGTCGCTCCGTTGAGGTCAGCAACTAGGTCGTCGATTGTTGGCATTAAGTGCTTTTCTCGCTTCACAGCCTTATTCGCCTCTCGCATGTCTACACATATTCGCACTTGGCCAGAACTCTTAGGGACCACGACAATGGGGCTCACCCAGGGCGTCGGACCTGTCACTGGCTCGATGATGTCTAGTTCTTATAAGCGCTTCAACTCCGTCTCGACATCCTTTCTGACATGGAAGGGGATGCGGCCGTGCAGTTGTTGCTTGGGTTTGACGTCAGGGTCTATGTGAAGCTTGATAACTTTTCCTTTTACTTTGCCGATTCCTCCAAACAGACTTTCGAATTCCTTGTTCGTGAGGGGCTGGAAACGAGTTTCGTCGGTTTTAACTTGATTGACGATCTTAAGCACGCCTAGCTGTTTAGCAGTGTGGAAACCCAGGAGGTTTCCCGAAGCACCTTTGACAATGTGCAAGGTTGTTTGTGTGCTGTTGGCATTGGCGGATATTTCGGCCTTGACAGTTCCCAGTAGGGGTAGGTGTGTCGGTGAGCCGTAGGAGAAAATTATGCGCTTGGGTTTTTCTGTAGCTTTTTCCTTGTATAATTCCCTGAAGGTGTTCTCATCGATCAGATCAACCGATGCTCCGGAGTCAACCATCATTTCCACTTGTTTTTCGTCTATCTTGACTTGGCACATAGGTTGTTTGTCACGGCCTACTGTGTACACATACTCATCTTCTACATCAGTGTCTCGATGTGTGACCTGGTTTGCCGACTCAGGTGGGTTTCTTCTGCAAACTTGGGCAAAATGGTTTAGTTTGCCACACAAGGTGCACTTTTTGTTCTTCGCGGGGCAGCTGTCTCTATGAGGGTATATTCCACCGCAGTTCCTACATTTTCCGTCGCGCTTTCGGGATTTGTCATGGTTGCGTGACTCTTGGCGATTTTGCGGACGGCGCTGTTTGCCTTTGGGTTGTGTTAGTGTTCCTTTTTGGGGTGGTTTTATCGCGTTCACGGTTTTATCCTTACTTTCAAGATCCTTCGCTTGTACTTCACTTAAATCTAGGGCTCTACCAGCTTTCATGAGACCAGCTAAATCGAGGTCTTCTCGCAGAGCTTTACACCGAAGGGGGTTTGACTGGCAGTTCAAAATGATATGTTCTGTAATCTCTTTGTCTGGATTTGCGAAGTCGCAGGTCTTTGCTAGGCTCCTCAGACGGGTATGGAAACTGTCCAGAGTTTCTCCATCCTTTTGCTTGGCCTGACGGAAGTTGTATACTTCGTATGTTGTGTTCACTTGTGGAGAGAAGTAAGCGGTTAGTTTTTCGACGGCTTTGTTGTAATCCTTGTCCTCGCCGACGTCTTGAAGTGTCTCGAAGATCTCGTCGACCTCTGGACCGCCGTAATGCAGCAGAAGAGCTCTTTTCTGCTTGTCATCGGTAATCCCCATTGCAATGGTTAATCTCTCGAATCGCCCTAGCCATTTCTTCCATCTAGGGCCTGCATTTCCATCGAGGTGAACTTTAAACGGTGGGAAGTTAGGCAGTGAAATCGCCATTGTTTTGATTTCGCGGGAAATCGCTTCGGAATTCTCTTCGGAAATCTCTGTAGAAATCGCTTCGAAAATCCTGGTAGAACGCGCTCTGTGGGTTCTTTGCTTGATCCTCGTCGCCAGATGTGATATTTACGGTCAAATGAACACTTGAAACCACTTGTTCGAACACAACAGTATACTTACTAAACAGACATGACGACTACAACATACCAAAGTCCCAGCTCCTAGACCGCGTGGGTCATTTGCATAAATGATTGACAAGTCTCAAAAAACACTACAAGAACCACCTGCAAGAAGATGGTATTCAAACTCTGCAGGCGTGTACATGTATGTTGCAGGTCATTTTGTTCCTTAGGTTCATTTGCAACCAAACTAGGTCATTTCAATGTTGAATAAACCTAGATCAAGTTGTTTCAACCTAGGTCAATTTGGGGCATGTACAAAACACAGGTCACCCAGGTCATTGTTTTACCAAATGATACAAAAAGTATCCTGTAAACATTCATTAAAGCTAACCTTCGACCTACATGTAATTAGGCCTAAACAAAAGCTTTTAGGCCTAATGTTAGCATTTGTAAATGGTTAGTTGGTAAAACAATGACCTGTGACCTAAGTTTTGTACCTGCCCTAATTTAATCTAGGTTGAAAAAAGTTGACCTAGGTTGAAACAAAATGACCTAGTTTAGTTGCAAATTAACCTCAGAGGGAACAAAAATTAATGACCAGCTGCAACATATACACTGCTTCATCTTTGTCCCAGACCTAGGACGTAGAGTCTTGGCCTGGCCAAACGCTCGCAACATTTCAATGCAACATCTTGCACCATTGCTGGAAACAACATGTTGCATACATTTGGCCACCTAGTTGCGATATGTTGCAACATGTTGGATAATGTTGGATCAAATTTGAAAACGGTCAAATTTTTCATGCAACATTTTGGATGTTGCATGCTGTTGTTCTCGTTTGGCCACGTTCCCGCAACATTGTTGCGCTAGGGCATGCGCGTTAGGTCCACTTCTTGCGCGCCAGGGGCCTGGGGCACATAAACATTGACATGTTGCGTTGAAAATGATGAAAATGTTATGTGCGTTTGGCCACCCCATTCAACACATGTCGCAACATCATGCAACAATGTTGCGTTGAAATGTTGTGAGCATTTGGCCAGGTCTTAAGAATCTTCTGGAGGATTAGGGTGGTCCCAATGACTGCAGAGGGCTGCATTCCTCCTAACACATCTGGAATCTTAAGATCTCTCAAAAAAAACCCTCCAACTGCCAAGACACCACACCCAAACTACCAACCGCAAATGGCACAATATTCGTCAACACCTGATGCATCTTCCTGATTTCCTTTGCCAGAGGAGAGTAATCGGTAATTTTCTTCTTAATGCACAACATTCCTTTCCCAAGGCACTGAGAAATCAACAAACGTCAAATCCTGAGCTGCTTCATTCATCACAGGTGGAACATCACCTGGACGGTTATGTTCCATCTTCTGTGTTATCTCGATGCTCCTATCATTCCAAATCTCCATGTTCCCATCCTCCAACCCCATTACCTCATCTAGAAGGTTCCCCCTTATACTACACATCAGCACACGTCACATCAAACTTCCGACAAAGCTCCCACTTTGGATCTACAACATCCTTTTCAATCATGGCCAAAAAAAACCTTGTTTGTGAAGTCTGCTCCTAAGCAGCAAAAACATACACCTTCGTGCTCTGTACTCAGCTCAAAGCCACTGACATAAGCTCTCATCAGCAGCCAGTTCACTGACGTCCCTCATAAATGTCCCATGCAACCTCTTCTCCCAGAATTTCTCCTTCCAGGTTGCCTTCTCAACCCGCTTCTTGCACTGGTTCTTCATTTCTCTCACCTGCAATGTCTCTCCAACAACCTTCGACATCCACTCATCACTCCTCTTGACACATCCAAACAGACTAAGTTCCTTCTAAAGGAAACCCATGAACTTTGTCATTTTTCACCTATTAATATTTTTTTTTTCTTGTTAATTCCATCTGTGATTTATTTGATTACCATGAATTAGTCAATATCCTTTTTGGTAGACCGCACAAGACGTTTTCCCCTTTTTCTTTTCCATTATGTCATTTAGCGATTCGTGTTGTCTAGTGTTCTAAGCACGTTTTTGGTCAGTTGTTCTTAGTCTGTCTCACATTAACATCAACCAGTTGAAAGTATTTCTTTGGAGACATTTCCTTCGAAGAATTTACCGGAGACCTTTATTGGAGAACTTGTAACCGCAGAGACCAAAACAGATGTAAGTCAAGCTTCACCACTTTGTAAAACTTTCCTTTTTGCGGAGTATTTTTAGTTTAGTTCCTTTGTTTAGAAGTTATGATTTCCCTTTTTTAGTTTTGACTGCATTGCTGCAAATAGCCATATTGTCCAATAAAGATCGTTGAATCAAGCAACCATTTCAGTTCTGTGGTGGACCTGGCGGACTCAGTGCCATGCCACGCTACACGACCCTGGGAACGCGACATTCCTCCTCCTATTGTACCCACTGATCAATCCCCTTCCGCTGCTCATCCTTCCTCTTTGTGTATGACCTCACTATACTCCCCTTGTTTTGTTACATCCATCGCCCTCAGTTCCTGATCACTCCAATGCACTGTGCCTCACCACACCTATAGCCCATGCATTCGTTACCCTAATCATAGTTAATAGAGGGGAATGGTTTGCAAGCTAGGCAAACATCAAAAGAGCAAACAAAGATGCCACAATTTAGGTTGGAAAGTCCATGACCGTGCACTATCTTTTGTTTTGCGCTCATACACTATGCATGAATTACGTAACCAACACGTTTCTATTGGTTAGTTCCTCAGCACAGAGTAAACAACTATTGTGTTTTGTGCACGGCCAAGGCCAAAACAGAGAACAAAAAAAAAGAAAAAGAAATTTGTTGGGTTTCATAACCATTCCCCTCTATTAACTATGCTCTAATCAATCTCACCACCAGTTTCACCCTTTTCAAAGACTTCTGCTTGACCTTCTCCTTCATCTCCTTTTGCATAACATCCACACCCTCGAACACACCCAATTATTTACACCCATTCTCAGCAACCTCACCTATCACTTGACCATACGGCAACACAATTCCTTCCCAATGAACCTTCACCCCCTGCTTCATTCAATGGTGACTGCTCTCCCTGATGACTAATCATTGTTGTTTCAACATAATTATAATTAAGAGGGGCATCATTAGCAGTGTCATATTCCTTGATTTAAAGAACTTCAAGGCATTTGACACTGTTGACTATGATCTCTTATATTTAAAAAAGGTTTATGGAGTTCAAGGTCTGACCATAGCTTGGTTCAAATCTTATTTAATGGGTAGGCAACAGTTTGGTGTAGCAAACTGTGTGTCATCTTGTAAAAATATCATATCTTGTGGGGTACCACAAGGGTGTATACTGGGTCCACTGCTTTTCTTATTTAAAGTGGTACTACGACCAAAAAAACAATTCTTTTTTTTCTTTGGATTTCAAAACTATGTTAACTAAACACTAACTGACCCAAGTTTTAAGTTCTGATTTTAAAGAGACACCTGTTTATTTTAACTGGAATCTTGAGAGAGCTGGGTCGAGGAGAAAACGACGTCAAAGACTCACTAGTTTAAGAATGTAATGCGTGTGTACGCGGCCGAATTAATATGCAGCACGGGAGTTTCGGGCTTTCAGACCTTTAAACCCATGTTTTGTATATGTAATAAATTGCGTTTACACGCTGAAATTTTAAGCTAGTGAGTAAATGACGTCATTTTCTCTAGATCCAACTCTCTGAAGTTCAATCGGCCAGTTTTGAACGTGAGTATAATGGCGGACTGTGAAATCCAAAACTTACACTCAAAATAAACAGCCTTTGGATAAAACTCAAAGCTCAAAATTTTGCCAGTTAGGTGTTAAGCAACACGCTTTCAGAATCTGAAGAAAAAAAGGAAATGATTTTTTGATCATATTACCACTTTAAATAATTTGCATAAGTGTTTAGATTTCGGTGTTGGGGGTTATTTTGCTGATGACGCCAACCTTGCGTTTTCTGCCTTAAATTTGCCTTTAGTTACCTAGTTCAAGACAAAATGAACAATGATCTATTGGCTCTGCTCTTATAAGCTTATATTGAGTATATTGAAGACTGAATTTACGGTGATTGGTTTACAGCAGAGAATTGCAACATCAGAAGGTGACATAGTGTCATTATATCCATTAACAGAGTAGCTTTACACAGAGTTACTGAAGGCCTTGGTTTAAGTACATGTATTGCTTAATTCCTGACTTGGAACAGCCCCATTCAAAGTATACATCGTAAGGTTACCTGTACTATACAAGTTATTAAGAGGGTTAAGCTTTCTCTAGGAAATGTTGTAACCTCATATACTAGCTATTATGTCAATAGTTAAACCCTATTTTTAGTTTTTGCTGCATAGTCTGGGATGGGATAGGTGCTACTTTATCTTCAAATCTTCAAAACTGGGTAGTACAAATCCTCACCTAGTGCTTTGTACTCAAACCCTTTGCTGAAATTCGTAGTGAGCTTGGTTGGATATTGTTCACTGAGATGAGTCACCAGCACAGAGCCATAATGGGCTGCAGGGATGGCGCAGTGGTGAGAGCACTCGCCTCCCACCAAGGTGGCCGGGGTTCGATTCCCAGACTCGGCGTTGATGTGGGTTGAGTTTGTTGGTTCTCTACTCTGCACCGAGAGGTTTTTCTCCGGGTACTCCGGTTTTCCTCTCTCCTCAAAAACCAGCGTTTGATTTCATTTGCGTTAACTTGTTAATTTCAATTTACAGTGTCCCCGATTAGTGCTCTACAGCGCTAGAACATTAGACACTTAAATAAAGTTCCTTTCCTTTCCTTTCCTTTAAAGTGGTTAATGGATTGTGCCTCTCGGATATGCTTAACTTTTATAAGACTAAATGATTATTATTAAGCCTTCAATCTTCTACTACCCAAAACTAGATTTTTGGGAGTCAAAGTATGGAATTCTCTTTTGTGTAGTTTAAAGCAGGCTCGAGACTTCCTTAGAATGCTGTAAGGCCAAAGTTAAGTTGTTGGCTATCTGCATGGGTAAAGCTTAACTTGATAATCACAAGAGTTCCGAGTTAGGCTTCATGTGCCTCTGGATATAATAATAATAATCATAATAATAATAATAATTGATAATTATAATAATAACAATTATAATAATTTAACAATAACAATAACAATAATTATGTTACAATGAATAACTCAAACTTGTTAACACTATTACTTTCTTCATGTAGTATAATTTACAGTAATAATATGAAAGTTGAATAATTATAATTATTAAGTTCTCAACCTCGGATAACGCATTTCGCGTGCTCTGATTGGTTCACTCAATCTTGGTTATCAGCTCATATACCTTAGTTTGACCTTATATGGTAAAAGATTGCGCTAAGTGTTGCTAAGCTAAAAGTTTCTTCCTCGGAAAGTGAAATGTCTCTCTGAATAAAGCCAAAATAGGAAAAAAACTTTCTTTGTGGGCAGTATGGATCAATTCCAAAGTTTAGAAGTACGCGAAAAGGCAAGAAATGTTTTTGTGATGAGCCTACGTCTGTCTGACCACAAGGTATTACACAACATCGCATCTTCATCAAGTTTTTCCATTTCACTCGGGTTTTTTCGCTTCCCTCGCTCGTAATTCGTACTTCCAAATTTTTGGAGTTTAAGGAATTTAATAAAACAATTATTCCATTCGCGCTTGTTGGATATAAGACTGGTTATAGCCAACACGGGGCTACGCGCCTCGTCGGCTATTTACCATCTCATATCCAACGCACGCTCATGGAATAATTGTTAAATATATGCAAAAGCTTACAAATTTGGCAAAACATTTTAACCATTGTACACTAAAATCCTGTTAAACTTGCATTTTTAAAAAGACAAAAACGTGCAAAATAAAATATATATATATATTAGTAATAATAATAATAGTAATAATGATAATAACAATTAATGATGATGATGTTTTTGCAATCTGCAGGTTGATGTCAGGTGGAAAAGCTGCTCAAAGGGACATTGTTCAGTTTGTTCCCTATAGGAAGTTCAAAAATGTAAGACTTGCGTTGACTCTAATGAAAAAATATCATTTCCTGTACGTAATTAACAAAAATTAATGCAATGGTAACTATTACCATTTGCAGTAGATATCCCATTGACTCCCAGGGGTTCCCCGTTGACGAGCAAAATCGTCTAACGTTAGTGTAAAATAGTGGCTGGTTTAGGCATCGAAGGGTTAATGGGGACATTTTTTTCAGTTTTTCAATGAGTGATTATAGACTGAAACTCTTTCCTTGAGTGTCAGTACATATATGCAGCGATAAAAGTATTTTTAATTATGGTAACCACTTTTGAAATGAGGTCTGAATGTAATGGATCCAAACAAACCAAGCTGTGTCCTCAACCAATCCAATGAAGTAAATGGCAGTGGGTCTAAAAGAAAGGTCACATTCCAGAGGTCAGGGTACATGTCACTGTGCTACAGACAAATAAACAACACCAAAAGTGTCTACTAGCACTAATCACTCTACAAAAATGTTGTTTTTAGTTGTTCGTCACTGCAACAGAGACTCGTAGTCTTGACTTGTGGAATGTGAGCTGTGTTTTAGACCCGCCTCGTAAACAGGCAAAAAAGTGCGTTATCATGATGGTATTTGTTTCTCAAGGATTACCCAGGAACTTCACACTTCCTGATGATATTATTTCTTATAGGTTTCTCCTGCAGCCTTGGCCAAAGAGGTATTGGCAGAAGTACCCAAGCAGTTAACAGACTATTTTAGAGCAAGGAACATTTTACCTCTGAGTCAGCAGAAGCCAATGTAAAATAAACCTAATGTTTACATTAATTTTAGAGCTCACCTTATTATTTTGCAATTCAAAGGTATAACTATATAATCTATTATAATCGTGACAACAATATATAGACCAGACTCCATCTTTAAGTCCAGTATGTTACAATGAAATGACATCTCGGACTCATTATCAACGTTAATTTGTTTCTCATCCTTTGGAAATGTTGATTCCGTCCTTGGAATTGAAAAAAAAAAATCTCTTTTGTTGCTAGTAATGTATCATTATCCAGTGATCACCATTGGTCATTCTGTCACCTATATATCTGGTTTCCTTTAAAACTTGTGAATTTCAATAGGGAAGATGTTTACCAAATGTCTTGAATAAGGTTTTGTTGACTGCAATTTCCCTTTGGGACTATTCAGTTCATTTCTCGTTCTGTTAAGGGCTCAATGAGCCAATCTGTGGAATTGTGTTCATTCCAATGAAATCCTTAGAAGATACCCTTGACAAAATTAATTAATGTGTTGAGCACTTTTAGTGTGTAAGATTTCCAAGAGAAAGTGTTCATAATAATATTATTCCCAAACATTTTTATGAGTTTTTGCATTTAGAACGATGACAACCAGCAAAACATTTTAGATTCAATTATTTCCATTTAAAAGGGGCATCTTAATGCTCATGTTTTAGGTTTTGGTATGTGGGCATGACATGAACAGACCATTTCCAGCAGGCCTTACAATTAAGCCTTTCTGTTCAGTCTATCACTTTTAGTATGGATTTAGATATAACTATTTAATTGTGGAATCAACTACATTTCAATTACCCAAGTGAGGAACAAACTCATTATGTTATATTCAAGTTCACCACAGCCCAGGGTGAATTCCGTCTGTATTAAGTGATTCTTCCATATACATCAGAAACAATTAATGTACATGCACACAGAGAATTATTTCAATTTTCATGTCTGGTAAATAAATTAAAGTACTATATGTATACTATTAAATGCCACGTTTTATGGCTGTATGATAGATAAGAGAATCTGAAGAGAATAGGTTTTATTAAAGACGGTTGTTATCATTATTTTCTAGTCAACACAGTGTTAAAGTGCTCTTGTGAAAGTGTGTTTGCTTAATGCGTGACTGGCAAAAATTTGAGTTTTGATTTTTTATCCAAAGGCCATTTACTTTGAGTTAAAGTGTTGGATTTCACTGTCTGCCATTACTCGTGTTGAAAACTAACTGATTGGACCTCAGAGGGCTGGATCCCCAGGGGGGCACTTCCTATTAATGCGCTAATAGGGATGTGTCACATTTCACGACTGGGCTGACTATATTGTGTTGAATTTTCAACAGTTCCCGACAGAGTTACTAGAATGGGGTTGCAAATTGTCGGGATTTTGGGGGAACGAAAATTCTGGCTAGTGGGATTTAAAAACGGAAAGATTCGCGGTAAAAAAAAGTTGTTACAGAAAGAGCTGTAGTGCTGCTGATTTAATATTTACTAATCACATTACATTCCCTCTTGAAATTATAATTAAATGGCTATATGTCATGTTTATTGGTAAACAAAAAGTGACTAAGTTGGGGTCGCTACCCTTACATTCACCCCTTAGCGCTTATAATTGGTCATAAAATTGCACCAACTACGCCCCCCCCCCCCCCGCCCCCTCAAGGGTTGGATCCAGGGAAAAGTGACGTCAAAGGTTCACTAGCTTAAAATTCAGCGTGTGAATGCAGCTTGCTATACTACAAGATGCCAGTTTTAAAGCCCAAAACTTGTGTGCTGCATATTAATTCTGTGGCGTACACACGCATTGCATTCTTAAACTAGTGAGCCTTTGACGTCATTAATTTTCTCCTTGATCCAGCTCTCTCAAGATCTTAAAGAGTTAGTAATGGCAGACTATTAATTATAGGAAAATTCCAGTTAAAATAAACAAGCTTTTTGAAATGAAGGCTTAAAACTTTGGTTGCTTAGTTAACACAACAGCTTTGAAATCCAAACAAAAATAAGAAATGATTTTTTTGTTCACAATGGCACTTTGAATGCATGAAAAGGACCAATGCTATGTTATCCTTTGTGATCACAAGACTCACATCATCTTGCAGGCCAATGTATAATGAATAAACCTGATTTGTTCAACTTTGCCTAGCCATGTGATTTTTGAGCATTATGTTGTCTTCTATTCATAGTACCCTACCACCTAACTACTGAATGTCAATTACATTACTCTTTAAGGATCTCAAGCAAACGTTATAATAAGAGACTACCGGTATTAATGTTATTTTTATATCCAGATCAGCAAGGTCTTGATAAATGAAGTAAAAAAGCTAGTTGGACTACACTGACAAGTAAATTTTGTTTTAATCAGAGTAACCAAAAATGTTCTAAATACTGTGCTTCCAGGAATTTCCTAATCATGACTCTTTCCAGAGATACATGTTTGTGTTATTAAATAAAGAGATGATGATGCAAGCACTTTTTTTTCTGATTATGTGAAGAACATGACATATGATGATGATGATGATGATGATGCTGATAATAATGACAGCCTCTATATTGTATGGAACATGTGCCCATTATCAGGTCGAGCTTGCTCGGCATTCCATGACAGGTTTCGTGTATCTGACTCTATTTTCCATATCTTCTATCAATAATTACCGGTATTGGCAATGTAAGTCTTCTTGGGGCGTCCTACTGTTGGCTCACCATGACTGGGCTTCCATAGAGGTACATGCCCAGCAAGTTCATCTTTATTGTGCCAACAATAGACCAATTCGGCTAACTCAATGTTGTACCCAATTCAAATCTCTCGGGGTTAAGATTCTTTGTGTGTTGAATTTGCATAACAATGAAGCATTCACATTTAAATGAGATGGAAATACTTGGAGCAAAACGTTTTATTCCCAAAAGATTTGAATTGGGTACAACATTGAGTCAGCCGAATTGGTCTATGCCCAGCAAATCGCAACCTTTGTTGTCGTGTTGATTTGCTGATTGGTGGGATGTTGCCACATACCGGTAACTCCCTGTTTGTTGGATGTTCCCTCCATGATCTGTTTGGGGCAGCTCGCAGCATTCTTGTATAAGCTCGATCAATCTTCTATTCCATTTGTGTAGTTAGTGTCCATGAGATTGAACCGTATACAAGAACCGATTCAACTGTCGCTCGAAAGAAGTTTCTTTTCAGGTTGCCTGGTAGGTTTGATTTCCAGTTCTTGTCTAATTGATTGAGAGCGCCCCACACATTGTGTTCAGTGGAGGCAATGTAGCTACCCAAATATTTTAAATCCATTACTTATTTTATCTGCTCGCCCCTGACACTCTTCATGCCTTCTGGTGCATCTTGATTCAAGCAGATGAATTCAGTTTTATCTGTCTTGAGGAATATAGTCCTATCTCCTTTGCTGTTTTTTTTTTATATTGTGGAGGAGAGTTGTTGCATCTTTTAGGATGTCTGCAAGCACTGCTAGTTCTTTGTTTTTATCTACAGCTTTCCGCAGCACATAATCAAGGCATATGATGAAGATGTTTGTGGCAAGTGTGTCTCCTTGAAGGACTCCAGCAGTGACATCAAAGAAGTCAGTGTCTCCGTCATGTGCCCACTTTGGCATAACATGGCAATTTGGGCTAAAAAAAACCTCGTTGACTCACTCATGAGTTAATTTCGTCAATAATAATAAAAATAAAAATAATAATAATAATAATAATATTATTATTATTATTATTATTATTATTATTATTATTATTATTATTACTATTATTATTATTATTATTTTCATCTTTGTGAACTGGATGATTTTTTTCCAGTTAGCTTCCTAAGGGAGCGAGTCATAGCCCATGACCAAAGGTCCCTTAGAGTTTTCTCCTAGCTCTACAGCTCTCATACTTTTCTCAAAATCCTTGCTGTTCCTAGTAACGTAGTTTTCTGGAGTAATGAAATACCAATTTTGACGTCCAACTTTTCCAGCCAATTGTCCAAGTTTTTTGTTACACTTCCCAGTGATCCTACAACAATATTGTTGGTACCACCTGCACAGTTCTCATGTTCCACATTCTTGCAATTTCTCTGTTAATGTCCTGATACTCTTCAACTTTTTCATTCGCCTCACCAATTCTTTTATCCGCTGGTACGGCAATATCAATAATAGTGCACTTTCTCTCCTGTTTATTCGCAACTACAATGTCTGGTCTTCTGGCTTCAATGACATGATCACACTGTATGTTCATGTTGGTTAGACCAATATGAAACTTGTGTTAAACGCAACAACATTCTATTTTTCTTTTCGACCACATGGTCCACATCACGATTGCACGTGATCACAGGGACCTTCATATCCGCAAACCGAATGGACAGCAGCGGACTTGAAGATCCAAGTAGCAAAGCTCGAAAAGGAAAAGGAAGAACTTAGGGCGAGTCTCGAATTAACACAAGCAGAAGTCGAAGTTTTGAAAGAGCAAGCCAGCGTGACCGCGGCGACGCTGAAAATAACAACCGGCAAGATAACCAAACTAGAGGAGCTCGAGCGCAAGGTTGTGAAACAAGAATGCTTCAACAGAAGAAATAACATCAAATTCTTCGGCATCAGTGATAACGAGCAAGAATCCTCAGAAGATACAGAAGCGGTCCTGAGAAACTTTCTTCATAAACAAATGAAACTTTCAAAGAAGCACCTTGACGATATTGAATTTGAGAGAGTTCACAGAATCCCAACCCCTGTACGCGAGGAAAAAAAAATCAGCATCCAAGACCGATAATTGCTAAGGTTTCTTTCTTCAAAGATAAGCAACAAATCAAATCGCACATCAAGCACTTGCCAAGGGGGAAAAGTTTTGGTGTGATTGATGACTTCCCGAAAGAAGTAGATGAAATAAGAAAGGAGCTTTACCCAGTGCTGAAACAGGCAAAGAGGGATCACAAAACAGCTTTCTTCAACGTCGAAAAACTAATTATTGACAAAGTTGTTTATCGAGGACCCGAAACAAAAAAAATTACACTCTACGGTCGAATCATGGACAATATTTAATTCTATTTATGATTTAGCGCCTCTGTAGTGCAGTAGGAACGCTCACGTGAACCTCAGACAGGAGAATTCGCCCTAATTGCTCCAGGTATTTACGTTTTGTGATGCATGCTACATTAGTTTGTTTTTGTCAATGTTTTGGTTGCTTTAAGTTTTCTCTTGCTAGCTCTAAATTTGAATGTTTTTCGCTTCAATTGTCTACTATGAAATCTGTTGACTGGAAATTGTGTTTCATTTTACTTTATACGTACATCTGGCTTTCAGTGTTTTATCATTGAATGTTTGAGGGCTAAACAAGACGATCAAGCGACGTCAGGTATTTCGATGGCTACTACAAACATAGAAGGGGCAATCCACGTTGTTAGCACTGAGGCTCTGGCTTCCAATCATCCTCGGAGACCCAGGGGCAGATCGCGGAGGCAAGGGAAAGTGAAAACGGGCGAAAGAAAATGGCGACGAAGAAAAACATAGCAGGACGAGAAGAGCCCCTGGGGACAAGTTCTTACCAGACCAGTTCCAAACAGCAGAGGTCATTCTCAATTCTGATTGGTGCCAGAAATTCTTTGTGTTTTTCTGCCCAATCAGAGGTCAGCAGGCCGTGAGGTCGTTTGGTGTCTTCTTACACGGAAATCACTTGATATACTCGCCTTGGTTCGTTTGGCAAGGCTTTGCTGGAAGAGAAAAGTCTCAATCACAGCACAAAAATGAAAATGTACAGGACGTCGTTCGGAATATCGGCGGAGAAATACGCTGAACCTTTCGCAGTTATCGTTTACAGCAGCGTGTAACACTTTTACCACATTTAAGTCGAATCTCAACAGCTTTTAATAACAACTTCGTTCACACACTTTGATTTCCTCTACACACACTCCAAACCTATCCCATCATGCATGTGGTCTACCACAGGTAGACCAAGAAACACTACAACCCCTCTTTTCCTTGGATTTAGACATAGTTTACAACAGCAACATTACACGTATATCTCTTTCCGAACGTTCTGATCTTGATAAGGGCAAGTTCAATTAAAACTGAATAACATGCTCATAGTTCAAAGCGTCCCTGTCAATAGAGTTCATAATCAGCAGAGTTCATAATCCT
>NC_090892.1:53252827-53257827 GCF_036669925.1 Montipora capricornis | reverse complement strand
ATGTGGTTCCTGTGGTGGTTCAGCCGTATGTTGAAGCCTGGCTCACTCTTTCCGACATATTTTGTAAGTTGCAAATGTTACATTCGATAATGTAAATCATCCACGTTGATTGGCAATTCACTACATATATATACATATATATATATATATATACATTTATGTAGGGTAGGGTATTTATGTAGGGTATTTATGCAATCAGTTGTCCAGATTCCTCTCCTCAATCTACTGTTATATATGTTTATATATATATATATATATAGGAAAGGAAAATTAAAACATTAAAACACTACAGGGTATTGATTAGTGGGCGACCACAAAGCAGGCTTGTAGGGATGAACTTGTCGTTTTACTTGCTTTTTTCTTCAATATATACTTCGCTCTACTTCTATGTATTGAGCACTGTTTTGCGAAAATCAAGCGTTAATAAGCGCCGAGTACTATGACTCATGTGACAGGATTGAAATACTTCGCCATCGGCTGGACTCTAATTAAGTGTGATCTGTATGATTAAGAAGGTATGTTGTGTTTAAAATAAGTTCACATCGTAGATGCCACACGCATCAATGCCCTTTTTTTTCAATTGGAACACTCATATTTAATGGGATCCTGAGCATTCATCACTTCAGGATTAGTAAGAGACATCAATCTAAGAGAAATCATTGATTTTGAATGAGCGTTGGTTGGGAGAACTTTGTGTACTGTGTTGTAGTCACTAGACGAGACGAGATACCAGGACGACGACGCATTTATGTAAAGAAGCAATATCGAAAGTATTAATACGTGAGGCTAAAAAAAGTAAATTTGGGCCAATGTCGAATTTGTTGAAATTGTCTGAGAGATTATTACTAGTAAATGCCCCTTGTCAAAAATCAGCGTGAATTTACACGCTGGCTGTAAAATGATCAATACGACTGCAAAAATCCCGCGAGGGTGGTGCCCCTGCAAACAACAAAATAATCTTGTGGGCGGCTAATTTGGTGTCCCTTATGGAGAAATCTTGCAAGACCAACCAAACACAATAAAATTAGATCTCGTTCACCTCCGTAGAACGCAATATTTGAGAGAACGAAAATATTGAGTGCTTCGAACTCGGATATTTCGAGTTTCCCGCTATTTCGAACCAATTTCCCTTGCGACGTCGAATTAACGGGGTTGTACTGTATAAAAAAATGGCTCAGTGTATAGACCCCTTTCATAATGGTTGTCAAATTAAATATTCTTTTCAGTTTTAATGCTAATAAGCCTTTCTAGCCTCGTTACGACGAGCAAATTTCAAAAGAATATTTGTAGCCTGCAAGCAGGCTCTCCGAGGGACTGGGGTTGGGGATAGTATTTGTTTCAAAATGAGGGCACTAGGTCTAATTATAATTAACATAAATACAAAAGAATGAAAAAGTGGTCGCCATTTATGAAAGTGGTCTATAACCAAATTGCACAGTCTTGGAGGAACAAAATTTGATTGCAGGCTGAATGGGGTGAAACGTTAATAACACTAAATCAATATTCGACGTACACGTTAGTATTGCCATTTAAAGTACCAAGAGAGCCACACGAAGGCATATCCTTAGACGAAAAGGAACAGGCGCTACGAGCAGCTAGGAAGAATGCTTCGAGTTCTATTGGGCACGTAATAAAAGTTGGAAAAAGTTTGATTTCGCTGGAAGGACGAAAGAAGATTTTCGAACACATTTTACCTCAGATTTGTGGGCTTTTTGGGCCAGACAATAAGTCCACGAGGATTGAGAAAAACTACGCTCTTTGCATTCACGCAACTGTGGAGGTAATGCGCAGATCCATTGAACTCAACGATCAACCCGTAGGGCATATGGACTTTCCTGTCCCATTGTTCAAAATTGGTATTAAATGGTGCAACCTAAACTTTTAGAAACCCAAAACCTCCCTTCGTCTGACTCAAACAGACTACATGTTGATGAGCAGTTGCTAAAAAAAGTTGAGGAAAACTGAAATAACCGAGTGGGACATTAAACAATCCCTTTCCTTCACAGATAACTTTTAAAACCCTTTCTAGTCCTTTCATTGTGAGCTCGTTCTATTCGTAAGAGGGAGGGATATTGTTTCCTTTAAGGTGCATGACTTGAGCGCAAGAAAAAAAACTTTTTCGAGAATTGACGCATCCACTTCAAATGCCCCACGCCACGCAGACTACAGTCAAGTGTCCTAATCCCCGGAAACATAGTTAATAGAGAGGAATGGTTTGGAAGCTCAGCAAACATTAAAGAAGCAAACAAAGATGCCAAGATCTAGGTTGTGAAGTCCACGACCGTGCACAATCTTTTTTGTTGCGCTCATACATTATGCATGAATTACGTAATCAACACATTTCTATTGGTTAGTTCCTCAGTACGGAGTAAACAACTATTATGTTTTGTGCACGGTCAAGGCCAAAAAAGAGAACAAAAAGAAATTTGTCGGGTTTCATAACCATTCCCTCTATTAACTATGCCGGAAAGGAATGTTGTTATATGGCTGGGATGTGCGTAGAATGTACCATGGTGTTTCTAATGTATTCAGCGTTGACAACGACCAGTCTTCCAGTTACGCATGTAAGCATACACCATATCTCTCGTATATGATGCTTGCAACAAGTTACAACAATACTGATTTGTTTTTCCGAGCAGGCGTCTTGTGTGTAATCAGGTACACGGGGTGAAAAATTTTTTCTTTATCACTATTATTAAAGAGTCTTTCCAATTGAGTAACTTTAAGGACGGTACCTACTATTGTTATTGCGCATACGTTCTGCGCATCTCGAGATACTCGAGTTTCCTATCGGTGATGCTCACTAATACAGGGATATTTTTGCGCAGTTTAAAACTATCCGGTTAAAGTAGATCTTAGTAAGTAGTCTTGGTATCCAAAAAGGAAATTGGGGTTAACCATACATTTGTGAGAGATAATTAAGCTTCAAGTTGAGAAAGAACGCCATACATTGCTTTGTATTTTAACGCTTTTACAAATTTATTCATGAATTATCGTGGAAAAATGCATGGTTACCCCCAATTTTCCTTTTGGATTTCAATGAAACTCGTCAAGATCTACATTTCCTGCATAATCAAAAACCGCGGCAAAAATACCTTTGAATTAGTAGACACCGTCCTTAATTAGCCAACAGTGTTAGTTGAATAAATAAATAAATTAATTAATTGATTAATTAACAAATGTCACCCGCTGTGATTAATTTTTATCTTTTAACTTTTTATCTGGGCGTGGGTTCCCCCTTTTTTTGGCGACTATATAATTCTAAATAGACACCAGAGCCCGGTTGTTCGAAGCTCGCAGGACCTGGTTAAGAAAAAGTCGCTATCAATCGGATGGGTATATCATGTTGAATCATATTTTACAACTATGTTATACAGACTTTGAAAGTGCTTCCTGAAGACGAACAACCTTCCATGGAGAGCCTTTTGGAACACATAGCCAGGGAAATCGTTCCGATTTATCATGAGTGCAAGCCCTCTAGAACGCCACCTGTAAATTCAGTCAAGCAGCAGATCCAGCTAACCAGCGTACTCAAGGAAATCTCAGAGTTTATAAAGGAGAAACCTCTTCAAGAGGTAATAAATCAGACGCCAAATATATCACTAACATCAAGATTATCAATAATTATGGTATCTAACGAGGCAATCCCCATTATGGTGTTGCATAGACTGATATAATTTTTATTATAGGCTTGTAAAATACCTAAAATTAAGCTCTTTAAAAGAAAATTTGAATTCATATGTTTAGCTCTCTGGAATTTGTTTGGAATATATGTAGGAGCCAGTCTAATGCAAAACAGTCTTGGCTATGGCGGAAAAGCTTGTAAGCAGTGACGCCATCGATATCTTTCGTGTGGAGATTTGAGAATGCGACACTCGGTTCCTGGTGATGGGCCGGGTAGTATATACTTTGACACTTGTAGAATAAAATATCCATCCCTAGCGCATCGAGAGCAACCCATTTCCCATATCTTATTCCTGAGTAGTATCATATAAGTGTTTTTCACATCTACGCCAACAAATTTAAGTTATCTTACTAAATATTACCAGAGAGGTACACTTCAAGTTCAAGTTTAAATTAACGTAAAAAAAAAAAAAAAAAAAAATGTAAGAAAGAGGGAGAGGAAAACAAAAGAGAGAATCAACTCCAGTACTTTGTAACGTATCGTTATTTCATCAGTTTTGAAAATGACATTTCATCTTTTCTTAGGTGCTAACGTTCATATTACCAACTGTTGTGGACACCACAACCAACAAGAGTTGCATGGTTGTGAACATTGAGGGATTATGCAAATTTATACGCTACGGAGAGCAGGCGATCCCTTCCAACGAAATGCGCGTGGCTATAATGAGGGAAAAGCCGGATTGATAGGTAAAAAGGCTTGGTTTCTAATGCCAGATACAATATTACAAGATGGAAAAGCAATAACCCTCAAGCGAAGTGGGGATGAAAAGAATGCAAGAAACCTGCAGGCTGCCTACATTTTTCATGATTTCATGGGTCAAGAGGTCTTGAAAGAAGTGAGAGCACGTGAGTAACAACAACTTTTTTTTTTTCGCTTATGCCCTTAAAGTTTCTTGACCATCATTGAAAAACGTTTGCTCCATATGTGGACTTCACATGTTAGCCGATTTTTCGAAAGTTTCGATTCAGGGGAAAACGAGTTTGATTTGCATAAAAATACACAACCCCATTATTTGAAAGATTATTCACAACTGATCATGAGGCTATTAAAACTGAAGAAAACAGCAACGGAACAGTTGCTGGAATTATTAAAATTTTCTAAAGGACATCATGTTAGCGGCCGTCTTAAAGGATCAAATAAAAAGGGCACGAAAACATCCATGGCCCGGTTGATCAAAAGCCGAGTAACGCTAAATTTACCAAGGAGTTTATTTCATTAGCCCCAAATGCTGTTCAACGCTGATATTCGGCAAAACCTTACAGTGGAAGAAGTCAATCTTGAAAAACAAAAATAAGGAAAAGAAACGTTAAACCAA
>NC_090892.1:53195327-53200327 GCF_036669925.1 Montipora capricornis | reverse complement strand
ATCAACATGTACAAACGTCGAAACCAGTCGAGACGTACGGTATCAAAAAGCGTTTTATTTTGTTGACAACTTGCGTGAAAATGTTTTAGGAAACGTTTACAGCCTTGATTTAAACTATGACATGGAACTAGAGATACAAGGACGAGTTCATTTTGGGAAAACTGAGGATAACCGTGCAAAATGGAATTTCTGACGTTCAGTCAGAAATTGCTACTCTGACGGCACGATGTAGAGGCTCGGGTATTGTCTAGGGATTCTGGGGACTATTTAAGGTTTTTGGTGGGAAATGTTAATCATTCTACGTCAGTCAGTCTTCGGTTCACTTGCTTTAATTTTCCCTCTTTACAAGCAATTCTCTTCGAGTCACAATGTCGGACGTCTCCGAGGACGTTCAAGCCTTTATAAACCAATCGCTCGCAGATAACAATCAGCTTTTGCTAAATCAAATTACCAAACTAGTTTCTGATTCAGTGGAGAAGATTAAGCGTTCAAGTTCAGAGGCCGCCGACGAGCAGCTACGAGAAATTAAGAAACTTCGGCTAGAAGAGCATAAGTCTTTCAATCGAAAAGGCAACGAGATCCAGTATAAATTTAACCGTAAATTTCAAAGCTCACTCGAGGAAGTGCAATCCCATCTGGAAGCAAATGCTGTGGATAAAGCAAAAGAAGCTCTTGCCCAAGGTACGCGCCTTCTCGACGAGAGGCAAAAGCTAATTCTTTTGGCCGATAAATCGGAGTTTGGTTGGAAAACAGTCGAAGAATACACGCAACATGAGTTGGCTGAGGATGAGCAAGACGCTAAAAAGATCCGGCACGCTGAGGAAAGAGCAGAGAAAGCGTTGAAGTCTCGTGCCGCCAAAAGAAAGCCGTTTAAGACTCAGTCTTTGGTTACTCGCCCATCAACCTTTACAGCAAATTCTCGCCTTGGTCCAAAAAGCGTCGGGCCTTCCACTTCCTTTACTCCGTGGAGAAATCAATCGTCAAATTTTCAGCGTCCCGCAGATTTTTCTCTCAGACCTGGCAATTGCTTTGCTTGCGGCAAGTTTGGGCATTGGAGGTCGGAGTGTCCACAACGTGGTTCCACAGCAAGTGGTAGTAAGTCTAATGATAGGTGACTAGACCAAGAGGAAGAACGTAAGTTACAATTTCCTTGTATATGTGTACCGTTCGATGCTGAACACGAGCTCTGTGTGGGTGAACAGGACAGCAAAAACTTTGATTTTCGGTCAGATGACGATCGTAATGTCTCTTCGCTTCCTTCGGTCAAGGGAAGGCTAATTAAATCCGTAAATTATTGGCGGTCCATCGGTGCCCCTCAATTCGTGTTGGATATTATCAATGGCGGTTATAAAATCCCATTCATCACCACACCACCTCCTTGTAAATTTAGAAATAATGCTTCTGCTCGCAAAGAATCTGACTTTGTAACTGAAGCTGTTTTAGGACTCCTACATGATAACCGCGTTGAAGAACTCGATGCTGCACCCGAAATAATCAATCCGTTGTCGGTTTCTGTGCAAAACACCGGGAAGAAAAGGCTGATCTTGGATTTAAGGCACATTAATCTTCATGTGTTCAAGCAAAAATTTAAGTGCGAAGGTTTGCATACCATTAAGGACATATTTTCGAGGAACTGTTTTGTCTTTTCGTTCGATTTGAAATCCGGTTACCACCATGTGGATATCTTTGTTGAGCATCGCAAGTATTTGGCATTCTCGTGGGACCTCGGTACGGGGCATGCGAGATATTTTCAGTTCACCGTCCTTCCATTCGGCCTTTCTAGCGCCCCTTTCATTTTCACAAAACTATTAAGGCCCTTGCATGGAAACCCATTGGAGATCGCATGGGATTCCAATAGCAATTTTCTTCGATGACGGTGTCGGAGCGGGTGGCACATCCAAAATTGCACGGGCTAATAGTGCCAAAGTCCAATCTGATCTTGCTCTGTGTGGTTTTTTTGGTCAATCTCGAAAAGTCTGATTGGGAGCCCAAGACACGGTTTTCGTGGATCGGCTACACCATCGATACACAAATAGGGTTAATTCATGCCAACGAGGAGAGAATTCAGAAGCTTAGTTCTGAGCTTGAGCAAATATGTGCTAATTTGCAATTATCGGATCTTGTTCATGTCAGGCTTTTAGCATCTATTGTTGGTCAAATAATTTCCTTGTCAGCAAGTTGTGGCAGCGTGACCCAAATTATGACCAGATATCTGCACATTATCATAAATTCTCGGCGCTCGTGGAATTCCGAAGTTTTTCTCAGCATTCAAGGGAAAGAGGAGCTTTTGTTCTGGAAAAACAATTTGAGAGCTTTAAACGGCGTTTTGTTTTGGGCGCCCCCGTTTATTCCTTCCAAATTAGTGTTTTCTGATGCCTCATCCACGGGTTGTGCGGCTTTTATTCAGGGCTCTGGCCTCGTGTTTCACACAAATTGGTCGCTAGAAGAGTCACAAAAGTCCTCTACCTGGAGGGAGCTTGCTACAATAAAGCTATCGCTCGAAGCATTTGACCATGATATTGCAGGCCACAGGTTGCGCTGGTACACAGACAATCAAAACGTTGTTAGGGTGATTCGGGTCGGAAGTATGATTAAAGAATTACACGAGCTTGCATTGGATATCTTTTTCTTCCTTTCTAAACATAGGGAAATTCAGTTGGATGTGGACTGGATTCCACGCGATCAGAATGTTGCCGCTGATCGCCTTAGTAGGATTACCGATTACGACGATTATTCGGTCCATGATGATGTTTTCAAGCGGCTAGACGCGCTTTGGGGTCCGCATTCCATAGATAGATTTGCTTGTAGCTATAATGCGAAGCTACCCAGGTTCAATTCACGGTTTCTACAACCAGGTTCGGAAGCAGTTGACGCATTTTCCCAAGACTGGGCCTTAGAGAACAATTGGGTAGTACCCCCAGTGACCCTCATTGGTAGAGTTTTAAGGCACATGCGAGACTGTAAGGCTTTCGGAACTCTTATCGTTCCTATGTGGAAGTCCGCCTATTTTTGGACCTTGTTATGCGAAGATGGCGTGCACTTTGATTCGTTCATCCACGCATGGGTTCTTCTCCCCAGTAGACCAGATTTGTTTGTGCCAGGAAAGGCCAGAAATAGGTTGTTTGGCACCAAAGCGTTCAAATCTCGTTGTTTAGCCCTTCGAATTGATTATCGGGTACTTAAGGGTCGGACCCCGAAGGGATTTTGCACTACACCCTCTGGTCACTGTACTATTTGTTTGGGTTAGGGCCTGATTGTATAGCTCTAGCGTCATCTACCGTTAATGCTACATAATTGGAGATAGGTTGTTCAAATCCCTCTGCCTCTGGTGCTGCTTAGCGCATATTGGGTGTGATGCCCTACAGCAAAGTGACGAAAACTGTAAGATTCAGAAGGTATAGGAAGGTCGGATCGATCTGTTCAAACTGGATTGTTGATTGCACCCCCCGGCGGTGTTGGCTCCTACATTGGAGGCCACTAAATAGAGTTTTAATTGTCGGAGAATGGCTGTTAAGAGACTTGATAGCCCACTGAAGGGCGGACAGCAAAGTGACGAAAACTGTAAGATTCAGAAGGTATAGGAAGGTCGGATCGATCTGTTCAAACTGGATTGTTGATTGCACCCCCCGGCGGTGTTGGCTCCTACATTGGAGGCCAGTAAATAGAGTTTTAATTGTCGGAGAATGGCTGTTAAGAGACTTGATAGCCCACTGAAGGGCGGACATTTTTCACGTTCTGTCTCAGACTGATTTATTGAATGCACCACCCGGTGGTGTTGGCTCCTACATTGGAGGTCGTTAGCGAAGAGATTTAATTGTGAGAGAGTGTTTTGTTAAGCAGCCCTTACGTTGGGCTGGTGAGGAGATCGGCAGGGTCAAGCCTTGGCGGCGCTAGTCTGTGTATAGTGACTCTGTAGTCCTATGTTACACACACCCCCGATGGTGTTAGATTTAGGCATGGCATATTCAAACTTCTTCTGACAGTGCCTTCGATGGCTTTTGCTCGACCGTATCTGTCTATTAAATACTGAGTGTTAGTGATGACTTATCAAATGTACTGATTTGTACTTTTCAATTTTCTCTTGTTCTCTCCCCTTTCATGACTGTTTTTATAGACATTTTCTGCGCAGGAGTGTGGGCGGACCTGGCCAAGTTAAAGGATCCTTCTCTTAGGAAACTGGCCTCAAGGCTCCAGTCGTCAGTTGTGGCATCCAAGGCTGCAGGCACCACAGATGCCTATCGGAGAGCGTTCCTTAGATGGAGAAACTTCGCAAGATCAAAGGATGAAATTCAAGAATTTCCAGCCAAAACGGAGCATGTCGCCTTGTAGCTCCAACATCTTATGGACACGATACGTTCCCATACTGCAGTAGACTCGGCTATTTATGCCATTCAATGGGCCCATGGCCTAGCGGGAATTCCCTCCCCAACAGATAGTCCTATTATTCATGGGTTGAGGCAGACTGCCAAAAGGTTAAGCGGAACTCGAGTAGTCAATAAGAAAGAGCCCATTTCCGTAGATATGATCAAGAGCCTTGTCAATCGTTCAAATTTAGAAAATCTGCTCGATTTAAGAAACTTGTGTATATTTTTGTTAGCTTATTCAGGATTTTTTAGGATCGAGGAGGCTCTCCATATAAAGTACGGAGACATCTGTTTCCATGACAATTACGTGGCCATTAATGTTGTCAAAAGCAAGACAGATCAACTCAGAAAGGGTAACGAAGTAGTTATTGCCAAAGGCTCAGATTCGGGCACTTGTCCAGTAAAGATGTTGAGCAGATATCTTGCTAGGATTAAACAAGATCCTCTTGAGCACGATAATTACATTTTTAGACCTTTACTTAAAACCCGTACTGGGCATAAGCTAGTATTGGTTAACAAACCACTTAGTTATTCAACGATAAGAGATCACTTTAAAGCTTCCTTTAAAGACATCGTCCCGGATATTTCCCGTTTTGGTACTCATTCATTGAGGGCAGGGGGCGCTTCTGCGGCCGC
>NC_090892.1:53137827-53185327 GCF_036669925.1 Montipora capricornis | reverse complement strand
CCAAGAGAAACTGGAAACAATGCTTATGCAACATTTGGGGGGAACAAACAAAGATTATTATAGTATTTTTTGCAGTGGCCAATTACATAGGGTATTTTTGCAGTTTGATTTTTTAGCTGTAGGAAAGGTGATAACAATATTATTGCTGTCAAGAAAATTTGAAAAAATTACAAGTGCTTATTTATTCCAAATTGCACGATTAATGTTCCCAACCCACAACAACAAGTGCAACAGACAACAGATTGTGAAGTGATGGGGTAGGAGATGAAGCACTCCATTATCAGGTCATGAAAAGGCAGTTTAACTAAGATGTCCGGCAAGGACAGGTGGCGATCGTCTCCAAGGGGTTACAAACCCCAAGGACATGACAGCAAGTTGGCAATGCGAGCCTACAATCCTCGCCAAGGGGTTACAATCCGCAAGGCCACAATCCTCTCCAGAGGGTTAGACTCCCTCAAATGAGAAGTCCTTATCCTATCTATGGTTGCGCCTCCTGGTTTCTATGGCAATCGTTGTGCGATCAGAAGGCACACAACCCTAGTGTGGTGAGTCTATGGGGCATGAGGGGACCCGCATGGGAACACTTCATCCCCACCCATAATTTATTTCACGATCGACTATATGTGACGTGTGTCCGTAAGGCCCGGGAAAAGAAACAAAACGCAATCGGAACAAAATTAAGAAAAAAAAAATTGCACCCAAACTCCTTCCGACAATGGTACAACTAACCACCATAAATTAAGAAACGCTTATGAATTTTAATTTAACTACAAGCATAACAGTTACTACAGTTACTATCTCTAAATTAACTAATCTTACTTAGATTTACTTAATGCTTTATATACATTTAAATGACAACACTAAATTAACTAATTACTTTACTCTGTGTACTTTCATTTTTAAACAGTTACAATAGTCTTTTCAAAAGGGAGACTTTTAAGAACAAATAAAGTTACAAACTATTTTTTAAAGGTACCAATTACGGTTGACTACGACACTACATTAACACTAAATAATTAACACTAACGAAATAAACTATACAGCTAAGGAAACAAAGAACAAAACAAAAAAGAATTTTGTGACACCACATGATTATTTTACAAAGTGCAAACACTGTATGAGTCCATGTTAAATAGCTCATTAAATGTGATACAATCACAGACAGGGAGGGAAGGGAGGGAATTTCAGTGTAGATGCTTTTCGCAGTAAAGACAGAACTGGAATGACACAGTGGCAATGGTTCGACTTTGACATAATGGTCTGTAAGCACATGGCACCTAAAATGTGATTGGACAATGCGTGGTGTGACGTTCACGTGGGTCCAGGTCCTTATGTACAATACAATACAATACAATACATTATTATATGACTAGCTCCGTGAGCGGGCAAGTTGAACCAAATCCCGCGCTGTGATTGGCTACCCGAGCGGGCAAGATGGAGCTATACTGCCACTCGGGATTTCTCGCTTGGTCCCGCAAGATCAAAGATAATGTTTTTGATGTCTTATCCCATACAATAAATATGGATATTATTTGTTCGGTCAAGATGGCTGCATATTGGCCAAGCTCTTTTTTTTGCGTGTTTAAGATACCTCCTCTTCGTCTCGGTCCATAAACACGCGAAAAAAGAGCGTGGCCAATATCCAGCCATCTTGACCGAACAAGCTTGGTCAATAACCCATATATACATGTAACGGACAGAAGACAATGGGCTTGGTTCCATTGCATATCCCTTGCTGAGGTCATGGTTGTCACATTAACTCTAATTTATAAAGGTTTATGAATTGGCTGAGAAATCATTTGATCACTTAATAATATGCATGATGGTTAAGCAAAAGCAACGCAAGGGTATCACGCAATCACGCAAAAATTGCGCTATCCAGTGCTTGCGTTTGATATCAAAACAAAAGATTTGATTGGTTCTTACAAAAAGCTATTGTTTATCAGCCAATCAAAAGCGAGAATTCCGTGAGTAAATTGAACTGAATTAACTATTTTTGCACTGAGTTAACTCTTTTTTGCACTGTTGCACTTTATATTTCAACAGACTTAACTGATTAGAGTGTAATGTGAAGTGCTAGTTTTGTACCCCATATGAACCATGTGAGCGCTCTCAGTCGGTACAGCAGCGGTGATCTAACCACAGGCGGCCCAGACTCGGAGGGTAGAAAATTATAAGGATTTGTATGGGAATCTCGATAACAAACTGAAAAAGATATTTACACGCAAAAGTCGTACTTTATTGTTGTGGTGACTTTCTCGCTTTTTGTGTGTTTATTTGCCTGATTGAATGCGATTTAAGCGACTTCTCAAATTCCTGGGTTGTCACTCGTACTTAAATAAGGGAAAGGCTGGAAAGTATAAATTTCTAGCTTACCCGACATCTCGCCGATAAAATCACACTTCTCCGGCAACAGTCACGCTCAAACTCCGGCTATGTCCAAACGGATAAATTTACTTCTCTTTGACCAAGTTTCAAGTTCCATTGCTGAGAAAAAGCGAAAAATATTCAAATATTTAAAATCCTTCGAGGCTCGCTCGCAACGAATTTTGACACGGCGGTTCAACCCTTCACTTATTTGCTCTCACCGTATCGATCTAACCCAAAGGTCGTGGATTCAAAACTAGCACTTCACATTACACTCTAATCAGTTAAGTCTTCTCTGCACTGCTATCAGCCAATCGAGTCATATTGTTATGTATATTATTAAACGTGGAAACGGCACAGTGTTCGGAAGGTCTTCTTGAGAGCAGCTCCCTCCAAAGTTCATCAAAGGCTTCAGTGCAAATCTAATTAACTCTCTGATTGCTGTTGTAACTAAACTGACCTGACATCCGATGAGGAGATTTGTCAGTATCGAACCATTTATAACCTGGAGAATCATTCAATAAGCCATGTTTCCATGTTGTACAGTTTTTCCAGTTCCAGAACGATCAAACCAAGGTTATTTATATTCTAGAAATTTCAAGTTACTGTTAGTTGACTGACATGTGAGTAGCTGAGAAAATGGTCGAAACTTCATCTTCTTAGCCAAGATTGAGTAACCCCATCCAAATCATCTCAAGAAGCTCCCTTGCTTTTAACTTTGTGCGTGGTCTATCCATGCATCCCTGAATTAAGGTTCTTTCAATCTTTCTTGTTTTTCTATTTTTTTAATTTTATCAGCATTTTCGTGACAAGAATTTTACCTGAAACTACGTGATATAACTCCTTAAAGTCATAACCAAAAGAAAATTGCTTGTTCATTAGACCGTAATAGATACTGTGAAATAAGATCACTTGAGATCATGCTGTTCCATAGCATTTGAATTTTCCGAGTGTGTGGTACCCTTCCTCCCCGTCGTGTCTAGTATCTCCAAACCTGAGCTGCGAAACTGGAAGCTGAGTCTTGTGTGTGAGGAGACCGCTGTCTTCACGCCAGACCTTGTCATTCTTATCACAGTTACAACCAAAGCGAGAATCTGCGCATGAGTTGGTCATCCCGCATGCGCACTTGTTATGAGCAGATGCTCCACCCCAGTGAGTCATATTTTTTGAGTCATGTGACATCCACCATGCTCCTTTCTCTTTGTAGCGAAAAAGCACAGCATGATAACACTCGTACATGATAAACTGTTCACAGTCCGAGGAGACTCTGGTGAGCATTTCCAGTTGAGACAGAGTTGTTCTGGAGTAGTGAATGTCACGTTTGTAACAACCAGCGGGATCACATCCCTTGACACGTGTTCTGTTCTCACTGTCGTGACTGATGACTGTCACGCCAACTCCATTCTTGTCAGTCATGTCACAAGTGACGTCAAACGGTGGCAAGCCTCCTTCACCGTCAGGATCAATGACGTAAACTCCACTGTTTGATGTAGGGTCCAATGTTTTTAAAGCGGTGCAAGAATTGGCGTATCCTTTACAGAGAAAATATAATTGTTAGCGCTTAACGGACGATGTTCTTTTTCTTCATGGGCTAAAGTCCGCACTATTTCCTACCAAGAGAGGATGGGGGGAGAGAACACATCCACCATAAAAGGACCTCTTCCAATTTTTTTTTTCAATCTCAATTTAGCCCGTGGTCATGATGTGCGGCTACTTTAAGAAAGACACCTGATTGGTAATCACTGGTTGCGCGACCATGGGCACGAAACCAAAATAACTCTCACAGCACAGTGGCGAGCGGAGACTGAAAAAAACCTGTAAGGGGGCATCTGTATGAGTTCCCTACCCTCATCTTTTCTTGTTCCTACTGACCTAACAAATAAAGTTATATTCAAGAGAGAACATTAAAGATCAAGGGCAATTTTTTTTTAATACTAATGAACTTCCATAAAGAAAATTGCTCTGGCGATTGATTTCAAAATAGGATGAATTACTTGTTTTTGAAGTGCCTTCGGCGGGCTTTGCGGTTTAAATTGACAAAACATTATTTAAGCATTGAAATTGATGGCTTGGCGAACTCCTCTTTCTTTTTATATCCTTTGCATAACGAAGCTGCTTATTAATAAAAATATCCTAACAAGTTCAATCCCGGTATAAAGAATTTATATTCGATAAGGAAAGATTTGAAAAAGCCAGCTGAATTACAGGAGTATACTAACAAGAGATGATTTAGAGACCTATCTCTGGCTTCCAAATAAGAAAACAACCGTTAAGATCGTTATTTACTCAAGAGCAACCAATCAGGGCAGAGAATTTTTAATCATCACCTATGTAATTGAACTAAAAGCAATTATATGTCGAAGCAATATTTTCTATCGAAGATTAATAAAGCTTTCACGCAAATTCAATTTCAACGTGATTGACACTTTATGGTTCACAAATATTGTCCGCCCACAATTACCAAATTGAAAATTTAGTGGAGACAATTTTTGTCAAGATTTTTGGTAGAGTCAAACAAATTTTGTTAGCCTAGTCCATACGAGCCCTAAGAGAGTATTGCTAAATCTTATTACCTCGTTAAAAAGTTGGTCACTGATACAAAGGGATTTTTCGCCATTTTGTTTGCCAACGCTTGGGAATTTGAACTGGTCAAGTTTCGCTGAAAATCGCCAAGTTTCTTGTTTCTCACTTCACTCGAGAATCATGTTCTGGCTGTTTTCAAGCGATATAAAGTTGTCTTCCTTTTGTAGTTTTTGTGGGGTTTCTACAAAAGGAAGACCCTGGTCAATTTCTTTGTAAACCGCAAATGTTGTTTCCTCTAGGTTTTCGGTCGAGAATCATGTTCCAGTTAGTTTCAAGTGATTTCAAGACGACTTTTGAAGTGGTCCTCGGTCTTCGTTTTGTACCCACTCACCGTTACTCACTTGAAATTTTGTATCTTAAAAGTGATCTCGAAAAACAACGATTTGAAAACGGAGTTAAACTACTGCTTACCTCGGTTTCCAGGTAGTTTCCCTATTCCCATGTAAGTTGAGTGTGGTTCAGCTACTAAACAAGCGCGACAACTGTGTTCCTTTGTTTTATAGTTCAAATCACATTTCCTGGTGTGCCACCAAAAGTTGATGCTCACGCATGGCGGATCGTTGATACACTCGTTAACGCAGTCAAAATAGCGTTGTATTATCTTGGAGCTGTAGACTGCATGTCGAAGGGCGACTCCACGTTGACTTCCTGATTCACGGCACTGTGTGTTGCCTTGCACAGCCAGGACACTTAACGGCGAGTAAAATAACGTAAGGAAAATACGTAGCCGATACATTCTCAGCTGAATCCCAGTGGAGATATACTGCTGGTTCGAAGGCCAACTTTCAGTTGTTTGTAATAAAAATGACCATGTCTCTCTAATGTTCAAATTGACGTGTTAATTAAGTGAATATATGACAAATACTGACGTACTGAGCTACTTAAATATTGCAAGTGTTTAATTGCTGAGAGTTAAATTATTGTTCTCGAAAGTCTTAATAAAGCATAGTTGCGAGGAAAAAATGCAAGAAAAGGCGCTTTTTGGTTGAAAGCAGAGGAAGAACAATTTCTTGAAGGATTCTTGAAGCTTGACCGAGAAATACTCCATTGATGTTTTCCTTAAACAGCGGACCATTTCCCAAACCGAACCAACTAAGTTTTCTTGATGGAGCACAAAACTGAAGTCATGACGATTCAACAAATGAGATGCCACGTGGAAATGAAATGGTCGGACCAAAGACAAACGTTGCTGTCGTTTTAATATCATAATCCAAGGAGAGGAAGGTGCACCTGCATTAGAGGGTTGCAGGTGTTGATCGAGTTATGTTAATTATTAAACGAATCATTAGTACAGTGTCAACAGGAACGCTAACAGAATTTAATTTAATATTGACTACAATGTTCTTTACGTGCTTTTAAACTTCCTCGCAGGCGTCGTCGGGGCCGGGAGAAGAACGAAGAAAATAAAAGGGAGGCAGATTAGCATGTGCGTTGATGCAGTTTTTTATCATATTGTGGTTTGTAAAATACTAATAAAATAATAATATTCCAAAAAAAGGTATTATGGTTTGTCGGTTTGTTCCTTATTGTTAATTCATTTAAAGTAATTTAAAATTTGGGCTATAGTTGAGTACCATTTACATATCAATTTCTAATATATTTTAACGATATGAAAAAGCAGTTCTTTCTGACTTTCACATGCGATTGTAGTCTAGTTATTACTGGGTTGCCTATGGGCAAACCCAGTCGAGCTCTACGTTTAGTTTGTTTGTTTTTTTTTTTTTTTTTTTTTTTTTTTTTTTTTTTTTTTTCCGTGTCGGTAAAAGTCTTTCCTGTCACTCCCCTGGTAAGTAGTGTCTTTGTGTATAGAGCCTTCTGCGCGTATTTTCTTAGGATCGAGAGGGTAGTGGAACTGCGTAGATTTCTCTTGTGGACACAGTAGAATCATTAACTTAGCCTGCAATGGCGTCGAAAGTCAGGCAACGCGAATGGCGTTTTAGTGGATCCTTAAACAAAATATACCCTTATGGAGCTCAATAATGGAAAGTCAGTTGGATAAACTAGGCATGAATCTCAAAAGCGACGAGTACTGGACTTCGACAACAATCTATCGCCCGTCGAGACGAAATCAAAGTGAGCAGTATTTACCTGAAGTACATGGTAATTTGACACAATTGAGTTTCTTGTCTTCACGCACGCAATCAAATAGGAAGAGGTTTTCGCCTCTAAGAGCAAATATGTTGTTTGTTTCAATAAAATTTTCGCTGGAAAAGGATTCTGTGGTATTTTCTGCCTTTTTGAATTATAATATCATGTTGTGTATTGAATTTTCGAGCTTAAGGTTCAAATGTGATATGGGAGAAGTTTTTTAGTATTGCTCTGTAAGCAGGAAGGGTTCACAGGCCTGTTGGAAGCGTGCTTGAGTTTCAACAAAATGAGCCCCAAAATCAGTGAAAACTTGTGACGCAGATGAATAATAAAGTAGCTGCTATTTCCAATATGATGGAATTACCTGGTGATAAATAACGTCGTACACGTCTTGGAGAGTAAATTTTGACTTTGCATAAACAAGAGTTGGGCGATTGTGATCTTTGTTTTGACTTCGCTCATTTCATTGTCAAACTTTATCACACTTGACAGAAAAAGAAACTTACAAAAACCCGGTATCTTGGGCATATGAATTACGGGGTGGTGACTTCTTTGCCTAAAAGCAACTCACTTAACGAAACTGTCCTTTTTCAAACAACAACAAGGATTCAAACAGCTTCAATTCTTACAGAGTTCGATAAAACATGGGTCAACATGCGGTGGGGCAACCAAAGCGATGGGAGCTGTGTTGGGGTTTCAGTGTGAAAGTACAAACGGCTACTAACACTCTTATAACTCTTTTTTCATTATTATTTTATTAACCCACAGTCTGCAGTCTGCAGTCTGCATTTTACCCTCAGTCTGCATTTTATCCCTGGTCTGCAGTCTGCGTTTTACACTGACCGGTTATTTGAGTGGTTTTTGGCAACAGAGGTTAATTATTCGTAATGCGATCGCTTCCGTTGCCGTTAGCAATGGGTCGCAAATTTGACACTTTTATCGCATTATCACATTACGCATTAAACCACGTTATCTATTATTCCTAAAAATCTAAAAATATAAGTGCATTATCCGTTTTACCACGAATTTATGTCCACGAAGGCAGATAAATTGCAGAAAATATTAGTTTTGCATCCAAAAATTCGTAATCAACGCTAAAATGACCACATTTTGCCTAGAAAACATATTTTACTGTTATTTTCTTAAATTTTTTCGTTCAACTTTCGCTTTTATAAAATGTTTCAGTTTTCTGTAAATAAGTTATATGCTTTTTGAAAGCTTATTTTCTTAGCTTTAAAATGATGTATTTTTTCCCCCTAACTTAAATATTTTTTGAGAAAAAAAAAACATTTTTTGGCGATGGCTGATTTACCGCGGTTTTCTCGCGGTTGGGAAAGGAGGAAAGAGAGTTAGGCCGGTAGCCAGGTTTTTAACCTCAGAAAAGGATCTGTTTCGTCGTACGAACGTGTGAGGACCCGTGAGCCAAAGGGCCTCTGCTGGTATGACTTCTGGGTGACCCCTTAATAACTTCTTACTAACCGAGCGCGAAGGCCGTACTGCCAGGGAAATATTGGCCCGAGGTCGTGGCAGTACGACCCAGGGCCAATATTCCCCAGTACGGCTCGAGCTAGCTCGGTTAGTAAGTAGTTTATTATATGGTTTTTTAATTACCTTTTGCTTTGTTTTTGCAAGCTGGATTTTGGTCTCGCTTAGGGTGTTCCGGGCAAAGCGCCAATATTTTAAGCCGCCAAGGTCAAAATTTGCTTAAGTCACGCCCAGATTGTTCTCCTTTAGGAGTCACAAAAAGCTTGAGCCACGCCCAGATGGTCTCCTTCAGGGGTTAAATTTAAAATTTCCGACTAGCATCCCCGTGTGTTCCATATGGGAGTCCCCCCCTCCCCCCCCCCCTCCTCCGGGGCTGCACGTACCACAGGCAACCCAGTGTACCCTCACGGAGGGTCTAGTTGGAATTAATGTGCCATGCCTCCAAACAAAGACATTGATGGTCGGTTTTTTTTTTTGCAGAATGGAAAATTCTGCTTCGTCGGAACATGCTTGCTTGACCAACCATACAACAGGTTGGGATAATCACTGGGTTGCCATAGGGCGATCCAGTCAGAATATACGTGGAATTTCTACGTTTTATTTTTATTTTTAGTTTTTCCACGTCAAGAAAATGGAAAAGTTGCGCAATATTTCTGGCAGGTAAAAAGGCTTCATGATGGATCCGGCATGAGCTGTAAGAGACGGAAAGGAAAAAGAAAGTTGATGTTGAGGACTGATAATTAAAAGTTCCATCTTGTCGCCATTCAGCTTCAGTTTGTTACATGACATCCAGGACACAAGGTCATATGAATACAGGCCTCCATACGAGAAACCACAAACGAACAGTTTGGTGTAGCAGAATCAAAGGAAAAATAAATTTGCGAGTCATCCGCATAAAAATGAGATTCCATGTCGTTCTTCCTGATAATATCGCCAAGTTGAGATGTATATAACAAATATAATATTGGGCCAAGGACAGATGTCTGCATGCCGCACACCATACTCGGTATCACGCGATGAGTAATAAGCCTCATCAACTATAACAGATTGACTTCGATTTGAAAAATAGGACTTGAATCAAGAAAGAGCTTTATCTCAGGCTCTTCAGGTTCTTAGTGAAAAGAGAAAATGGCGGCAAACATCAGACCGAGGTTAGCCTGCATGCGGACGTCTCGGAAGACAGACTTCCGCTAGAACAAAGACTTCCGCTCGTCTAAAAATAACTTTCGTGGGCATGACATATCCCAAGGGCTGGACCGGGAGCCTCCCTCTGTGTCCCCTCATTTTCTCTTGACCTCATCCACTCCATAAATGAGCCAAAAAAGCAAAGCCTTGCCTATTGGCGTCAAAACTGCAATCTGAAGAGGTAGATACCATCTTCGAAATCGCGCAAAATGTTATAAATACAATGCAAAAACCAGATTGGTAACTAACTGCCTTGTTGATATGGAGAGGGCCCGATTTTAAACCGCCAGTCTGGTCTGGTGAAAACCTTTTCGTGTCACTTTCCGCGGGATACGAGGATAAAGAAAAACATTGCCTTTTTAGGAGTGAACTGAAATGAAGTTAAGTTATTAGTCTCTCCCCCTCGGGGCTTTTCAGAACTAATTTACAATGCTTTTTGTCGGGGACTTTGGCCAGACTGCTTGTTACCCAGTTTACAATTTATTTTAGAAAGTAAAAGATGCCCTCGAGCAGATTAGGTCATACCAAAACACCGGGGACAACGTCTCCTACTCTTTTCGAGAAGTGAGTGGGTTCTTTGACGTCCCATACTACTTGGTTTCCAACAAGGGCTATGAGACGGTAACTCCAGTTTACAGTCTTTATCCGAGAAGACTTACTTCTAAGAAGAAAACCAGGAAGAAGAAAAAAAGATAAAGAAAAAGGAACGGGCTCGAATTTTTACCGTGGCTGCCTGCCACAGGCATCCACAAAATAATAATAAATGTCTTTCCCTACGAGTATTAAAAGGGTGTTTGCCGGGTCCCAACTGCTGCTATGGTAATGGTACAGTGCTGCTCAAAGGCCCTCTAAAACTTGTTGCTTGAAAAGTATCTCGAAAACCAATTCAGTGAGAAGTATTTTGTTTTTTAGATTTTGAAACCATATCATAATTCTGTGACCTAGCACATGATGTGAGAAAGAACTATAAACTGAAGAAGAATTTGAAATATTTATGAAAAAGCTGAAAGATGAAAATAATTCCCCTGGAAGAATGCAATATAACGTTTCTCACTTGTTTCCAAACAAATCAGGAAAGGACGCTGGACGAACTTTTGAGATAAACCTGACCAAATCTAACAAACTATTTCTGGTTGTATTAATCTTGATTCATTAATGATCCTCTGGAGCGGCTCAGGTAGCATGTGTGATCATGACAATAAGCCGGAGCACTTGGCTGAACATCTGTTCTGAGCCTCCTAAAGGATAAGGATATGGCATCTTTTGTAAAAAGTTAAACTAAGCAATTTGCAAAAAACTTGAAACTTAAGGATATGCCATTACAACAATGGCAAATTTCATTTTCTAGTACATTGTCAGTATAATAAAACATGTGCTTCTACATCAACATACAGTGTGTGTATATATACAGAATTATTGGAATTGTGTATACCTTGACAGATATTCCTTTGCTTGATTTTGGAAAGCAGTGGCAACTTGATTTTGGTGTTTGGGTACTTTCCTCATGGAGATTTTTTAACTCTCCAGGACAATACATAAATTGGAATTGGCTTAATTGGTACATTTTCAAAGGGAATGCTATAACCTTTTTCCATGTCACTGTGACAAGCAGTTTCTGCATCTTGCCTCGGTGTCAAAGGAAAAAGGGAATGTCTCCTTTTCAACAAGTCCTTTTCTGAAATGGCAAATGACGACTTTTTTTTTCCAGAATGATTCCAGCCTTTTGTGACAAGTGTCGCAATATGTCCCAGAAAGACAATCATCTGCCTGGACTTTTTTAAAAACAGCACCACATTGACCAAAAAACCCCCCAACTAGCTTCAAAACGTGTTTTTCGGCCAAATCTCTAGTAGCCAAAGGGTTAATACGTATTTTACGAAAGCGCATGCGTTCTGTGCTAACTCTGCTTACCACATGAACAAGAACAAGGAAAAAAATTCAGAAGTATAGACTATCCTTAGTTTTTATTACACTAATAGAGGAGCTACCGTAGTCAAGGGGTTAATCACAGATGGCTCAGGGACCGATTAATCTCTCCCTCTTTGGATCGAAAGTCGCACGGGGACCCCAAACAGAATTTTTGCAATTTTTTTTTTTTCTCAAACCCTTTTACATTACTATCTGGCAAAATACGTCCAGCTTTATCCACGGTCCCATCTTGTGACGTCATCACTTTTAACGGTCAGGAACAGCTTTGTTCACTAACTTGTGCAGGGAGAAGGGATCTCTCAAACTATACCAGAATGAGCACAATTCAGTCAAGGAAACTGGAGAAACGGCCAAAAAACCCATGTAACACTGACCTGAAATCTCCATGAAAAGCTTGCTCCATTACCCACCTACCTTTCTGAGCACCTAATTCTAAGATGATGAAAGGTTTCTCAGAAACCCTTCCAACCAAAATAAAGCCTACCAAATGCCCAGCAAGTTGGAAAAAAAAAATGAGGCAAGGAAAGCGAAAAGAGAGGGAAGGAGAAAAAGCGAAAAGTGAAAGTTGAAAGTGTTGTGCTACTTTTAAAGCCAAAAACTATGTCGAAATTTTGCTTTCTGCGCATGCCGAACTTTGCAAGCACCTGGCTGAAAAGGCCCGCGGAGTGTATAACCTGGAAACGGGTTTGTAGGGAGGTTTAGCTCTTAAACAGCACGACATTGACCAAAAAACCCCTCAACTACCTTCAAAACGTGTTTTTCGGCCAAATCTCTAGTAGCCAAAGGGTTAATACGTATTTTACGAAAGCGCATGCGTTCTGTACTAACTCTGCTTACCACATGAACAAGAACAAGGAAAAAAATTCAGAAGTATAGACTATCCTTAGTTTTCATTACACTAATAGAGGAGCTACCGTAGTCAAGGGGTTAATCACAGATGGCTCAGGGACCGATTAATCTCTCCCTCTTTGGATCGAAAGTCGCACGGGGACCCCAAACAGAATTTTTGCAATTTTTTTTTTCTCAAACCCTTTTACATTACTATCTGGCAAAATACGTCCAGCTTTATCCACGGTCCCATCTTGTGACGTCATCACTTTTAACGGTCAGGAACAGCTTTGTTCACTAACTTGTGCAGGGAGAAGGGATCTCTCAAACTATACCAGAATGAGCACAATTCAGTCAAGGAAACTGGAGAAACGGCCAAAAAAACCAATGTAACACTGACCTGAAATCTCCATGAAAACCTTGCTCCATTACCCACCTACCTTTCTGAGCACCTAATTCTAAGATGATGAAAGGTTTCTCAGAAACCCTTCCAACCAAAATAAAGCCTACCAAATGCCCAGCAAGTTGGAAAAAAAAATGAGGCAAGGAAAGCGAAAAGAGAGGGAAGGAGAGAAAGCGAAAAGTGAAAGTTGAAAGTGTTGTGCTACTTTTAAAGCCAAAAACTATGTCGAAATTTTGCTTTCTGCGCATGCCGAACTTTGCAAGCACCTGGCTGAAAAAGCCCGTGGAGTGTATAACCTGGAAACGGGTTTGTAGGGAGGTTTAGCTCTTAAACAGCACGACATTGACCAAAAAACTCCTCAACTACCTTCAAAACGTGTTTTTCGGCCAAATCTCTAGTAGCCAAAGGGTTAACACGTATTTTACGAAAGCGCATGCGTTCTGTACTAACTCTGCTTACCACATGAACAAGAACAAGGAAAAAAATTCAGAAGTATAGACTATCCTTAGTTTTTATTACACTAATAGAGGAGCTACCGTAGTCAAGGGGTTAATCACAGATGGCTCAGGGACCGATTAATCTCTCCCTCTTTGGATCGAAAGTAGCACGGGGGACCCCAAACAGAATTTTTGCAATTTTTTTTTTTCTCAAACCCTTTTACATTACTATCTGGCAAAATACGTCCAGCTTTATCCACGGTCCCATCTTGTGACGTCATCACTTTTAACGGTCAGGAACAGCTTTGTTCACTAACTTGTGCAGGGAGAAGGGATCTCAAACTATACCAGAATGAGCACAATTCAGTCAAGGAAACTGGAGAAACGGCCAAAAAAACCAATGTAACACTGACCTGAAATCTCCATGAAAACCTTGCTCCATTACCCACCTACCTTTCTGAGCACCTAATTCTAAGATGATGAAAGGTTTCTCAGAAACCCTTCCAACCAAAATAAAGCCTACCAAATGCCCAGCAAGTTGGAAAAGAAAAATGAGGCAAGGAAAGCGAAAAGAGAGGGAAGGAGAGAAAGCGAAAAGTGAAAGTTGAAAGTGTTGTGCTACTTTTAAAGCCAAAAACTATGTCGAAATTTTGCTTGCTGCGCATGCCGAACTTTGCAAGCACCTGGCTGAAAAGGCCCGCGGAGTGTATAACCTGGAAACGGGTTTGTAGAGAGGTTTAGCTCTTAAACAGCACGACATTGACCAAAAAACCCCTCAACTACCTTTAAAACGTGTTTTTCGGCCAAATCTCTAGTAGCCAAAGGGTTAATACGTATTTTACGAATGCGCATGCGTTCTGTGCTAACTCTGCTTACCACATGAACAAGAACAAGGAAAAAAATTCAGAAGTATAGACTATCCTTAGTTTTTATTACACTAATAGAGGAGCTACCGTAGTCAAGGGGTTAATCACAGATGGCTCAGGGACCGATTAATCTCTCCCTCTTTGGATCGAAAGTCGCACGGGGACCCCAAACAGAATTTTTGCAATTTTTTTTTTCTCAAACCCTTTTACATTACTATCTGGCAAAATACGTCCAGCTTTATCCACGGTCCCATCTTGTGACGTCATCACTTTTAACGGTCAGGAACAGCTTTGTTCACTAACTTGTGCAGGGAGAAGGGATCTCTCAAACTATACCAGAGTGAGCACAATTCAGTCAAGGAAACTGGAGAAACGGCCAAAAAAACCAATGTAACACTGACCTGAGATCTCCATGAAAAGCTTGCTCCATTACCCACCTACCTTTCTGAGCACCTAATTCTAAGATGATGAAAGGTTTCTCAGAAACTCTTACAACCAAAATAAAGCCTACCAAATGCCCAGCTAGTTGGAAAAAAAAAATGAGGCAAGGAAAGCGAAAAGAGAGGGAAGGAGAGAAAGCGAAATTTTGCTTTCTGCGCATGCCGAACTCTGTAAGCACCTGGCTGAAAAGGCTGCGGAGTGTACAACGTGGAAACGGGTTTGTAGGGATGTTTAGCTCTTTTACCTACCTTAGAAGAGGCTTCAAACTTAAAAAGTTTGATCGAAAGCCTCTTCAAATATTCTCCAAAATTTACCATAAAGTTTTCGCTGTCTCTGTTTGTTAACAAAAACGTAAGAGCGCACTCGACAACAGGCGTGACTGAACTGTTTCTTTCGGTTGGCTCATCGTGAACAATAGGGAGTTTAAGATCTGCGACGCGACGGTAACGAAAACGTCATTTAAAATTTCAAGTTCAGTTTTATTAATCGTTTTCGTCGTTATGTCGGCTTGTCTATCTTCTAAAAACTAGTGTAACCTTCCAGGAACTGAATTAGGAGGTGCGGTATTGAATCTACGACAGAAAATTCAAATTCGCTGCCTTTTGTTCACGTTCTCCGTAAAACTTGAGAATTGGTCATTTCACGTCGTAGATTTGTCGAAAACGTGAAAGAACTGTACAAAAACTAAAAATGCACGTACAGAGCGTGCAAAAAGCTATTGTTTTTGCTCATTAAATATGCAAAATTTGTGACGTTTTCGTTGCCGTCGCGTCGTAGATCTTAAACTCCCTAATATCGTGAAGAGAACACGAGCTCGATAGCGTTGAATTTAATTTGGCGCGCATTGAAATAAAGTCGTGCTTCGTGTGGTCCGTGTGATCAAGAATTTCTCGAGATTAGCAAAAGTTATTGCCACCGCAATTCATGTAAGATTTCTAGAAATACCTCGACCAGGATAAGGGGGCAGAATAAGAATAATTGTCAGATCAAACGTAATCGCTGCTATTTTATTAGGTGAATCGGTGAGGACATCTTTAAACAAATCTCGCACACTTGGAAATACGCTACTGTACCAATACCTGCAAAAGGTCCAGCGTATTTCTCCGTCGATATTCCGAACGATTCCCTGTACATTTTGTGCTGTGATTGAGACTTTTCTCCTCGAGCAAAACCTTGCCAAACGAACCTAGGCGAGTATATCAAGTGATTTCCGTGTAAGAAGACACGAAACGACTTCACGGCCTGATGACCTCTGATTGGGCAGAAAAACACAAAGAATTTCTGACACCAATCAGAATTGAGAATGACCTCTTCTGTTTGGAACTGGTCTGGTAAGAACTTGTCCCCAGGGGCTCTTCTCGCCCTACTATGTTTTTCTTCGTCGCCATTTTCTTTCGCCCGTTTTGACTTTCCCTTGCCTCCGCGATCTGCCCCTGGGTCTCCGAGGATGGCTTCCAATGCGCTCTCGTTGACTTGCAAGCCTTCTTTGAAACTCGGCCATTCCTCCTCAGGTAGCGTCAAAAATTGAGGACCGCTGATCCTCCGACATTTTGGAGTCAGTTCATGAATCTCCTTCCCTCTCGTACAATCGTCAGCTACGTTCATTGTACCAGGAATGTGATGCCACTCATTGATGTCTGATTTGGAGGTGATTTCAGCGACCCTGTGTGACACGTACACGCAGAATCTTCTCTGGGCGTTGCCGAGGTAATGCAATACGATCTTGGAATCGCTCCAAAAATATGTTTCGTTAACTTTAAGGTCGATTTCTTCAAGTATCTTGGTTTTCAGTCTAGCAGCAACAACCGCAGCCTGCAGTTCCAAACGTGGTATGGTCAATGTTTTGATCGGTGCTAGTCTGATCTTGCTCATAACAAAGCTCTCATTGACTTGTCCACGAGTAACCGTACGGACGTAGGCAAAACTCCGTAAGCGATTTCAGATGCATCACAAAGCATGTGTAACTACATGTAAACGCTTTGGCACTCGTCATGATGAAAGCCGTACCATCGAGGGACTGCGATGGGCTTTGAAATCTACAAACCGCCGTTCCAAACTTGCCACTGTTGGAGCATGTCGTCAGGCAGCACTTCATCCCACTCGACATGACGTTTCCAAAGTTCTTGAACGATCAGTTTCGCCTTTAATACGTACAGGGCGGCGAGGCCACGAGGATCGAACACACTGCTTGTGGCACTCAACTCACCTCGCTTAGTATTGGGAAATTCACTCCTCGCTGGCTTCAGACTCAACAAGTCCTGTTCTGCATGCCATTTGATACCAAGGGCTCTTTCCTGGGTTAATTCGTTACGATCAAGATTTACAGTGTCACAAGCTATTTCAGAAGTAGGGATTTCTGCTAAAACGTCCCGACTGTTTGACATCCGCTTTGTGAGTCGAAATTCCCCGGTTGCTAGGATTTCTATCAGCTGCCTGGCTAGCGCTATGGCTTCATCCGAGTTCGGCTTAGATGCCAACAGGTCATCCATGTGGAAATTTCTCTTGACGGCATAAATCGCATCTTCAATGAATTTTCCTCGCTGGTCAAGAGCGGTTCTCTGTAACGCAATTAGCTTGCACAACCAGGCGAGTCGACGGAGCCAAACACGTGAATTGTCATATGATATTCGTCCGGCTTCTTTGTTTCAACTAAGTCTCTCCACAAGAAGCGTAGTGAGTCTCTATTTTCTTCAGAAACGTAAACTTCATGGAACATTTGTTCTATGCCTGCCATAACGCCAATCCTTCCACTAGGAAAGCTCAAGAGGATACCAACCAAATTGTCTAATAAATCAGGACCGGTCAAAAGCTGATCATTCAACGAAACGCCATGAAACTTTGCTGCGGCTTCAAAAACCACGCGGACTTTGCCAGGTTTGTTGGAGCTCAGCACTGCGTGGTGTGGCAATGTTAATTTGGCCTCTTCGTGAGTCATCATTTTTGCGTGTCATCTATTGACGTAATCATTTACGACTTCACCAACGAGTTTTAGGTCGTCTGGTAAATCGCTTTTGATAAGGGTTGAGTCACTTCCACGATCGAGAACAGCGTACACGTTGACTAGTTTTCCTTGGCTATGGATCTGAACTGGTACGACTTGAAGGAGGACCTTTCGTCGGGGCTGAACGCAAACTTGGTGGACGTTACTCTCCGCAGCTAGTGGTTAATGAGCTTGGGGAAGGCCCGGAACGTCGAGCGACTTCTTGCGGAGGAACTGATGTCCTGGATGTGCTGCTGTGGGTGTCTGTTGGATAATCAGGATTTGAATGTGCTTAGCCTGCGAGCAAGGCGAGCAAGCTCTCTTTCGGGGTGGGTGCCCCGAAAGAGAGCTTGCTCGCAGGCTAGAATGTGCTTGGTGACCTTCATGTAACAGTGTGCGGTGGGGTAGACTACAATGTTCCTTCAAACAGCGTTTTTTACTGGGACAGCATTTCGCCTGATGGTTTCCCTTTAAGCAAAACAGTTTATGTTCCCAAGCAAGTTTTTGTCTTTCTTGGAGTTGCTTGGACTCAAACACAGGACAATACGCAACAGGATGCCTTTCTCGGCAAACAACACCCTTCTTCCTATTCTTCCTTTGTGCTTCTTTATTTTGAAAGTTGGCCTGACCTTGCTTTGAGTTGTAAGAGACATTGCTGTCGTACCGGAACCTCCGTGAGAAGCCCTGTTGCCATAGCCAGGAGGTGCAAGTGTGGAGTTGGCTTCAGATCAGTGATGTCATCGCTTTCCACTAGGGCTTCGTTAGGGAGCTCTGCTCCAGTGGCAAGGGGATGCAATTTTATGCTTGATTTCGGTTTGGTAGATCTCTGCTTCTTGCTCCATTCCTCGCATATAAAATCCTCCAGGGGGTTAAACAAGGTGTCAACTCGTTTATGCAACCATCTTTCAAACTCGACCTTGTTGGACCTATCCGCACGACCATCTACATGTATGTGCTCATACTATCTTACTCTTAGTATTAGGTGCATCGGTAGTCGCATAGTTGCTCTGCTGAGATACTCCGGGGTTTGGAGTATAGCCGACTGACCCATGTTCACACACCATGTCGTACGTGCTTTCACTTGGTAATAGTAGTCCCGCAAGGCTTGTCTGTCATTCGAAGACACAACGGTACTGTCCAGCGTGTTGCTTAGGTAAGCTGTTGCAACACTGTTAGGGTTTCCAAACTGGCGTTTCAATGCCTTTAGGGCGGCTGCATAGCTATGACCTGTGACACCTAGACTTTCTACCGCTTTCGTAGCCTCACCATCGAGGTTTTGAAATAGGTAGGCCATCCTATCTGAATCAGCAAGTGTCGTCTTGTTGTGTATTTGGTCACGAAATCTTTCAATAAACTTTGGCCAATCAATTGGTTTGCCTTGAAGAGCTCAAGCGTTGGTAATCGCTGCTGTTCTTGTGCTCGCAAAAGAGCTACGCTTGAGTCTGTTTGCAAGCTATCAGAAGTCAAGCGAAGGACAGTTTCTTGACCCTCTGTGAGATTGTCAATAAATAAATCTACTGGTTCTTCAGCTTGAGCTGAATGATACTTTGTGGTTACTTTAAAACCACTTGGGTAGGGAGTTGACGCGTTTCCAGTACCCAGAGCCCATTGCGCCATGAATGATGGTTGAGAGTAATGAATGGAGAACGCGCATTTTGGTTCACAAGAGGCCCAAGCTAAGTTGCCACAACAAATAGTACTGTAAGTTGATGTCGAAGGGATACTTGTAGCCCTTCCCAAGAGAGTAGTACCATGACAAATTTCTGTATCAAAATAAGGAGTAGATGCACTACCATTGCAAGATGACCCATGTTTATCGTAGGTCACAGTCACATGTCCAGATGAGGGGAACTCATCAAACACAACACTTCCAGGTTGGAGGAGATCTTGATTAGGTAGTTTCGCACAAGTACTGAACGGTAGCACATTTAATTCACTTGCTGTGGCAACTGGAAACTGACTTATGCCCAAGTTGGGGACATCATTATAAGCTGCATGAAATTGTAAATTCTTTAATGGCAAAGAGTTGGGACTTGTACTCAGGGGAGTATCTTTATATGAAATGGCAGTTTGTCATAATTTAGGGATGACTCTAAGTAAACAACTGGCTTACTTCCTTGGAAAACATATACCGTTGTCATTCCAGGTTCTACTTCAATACATGGGCTTGAATTTTCATCTTTACTGTCCAGATCACTAACTGATGGGGACTCGGAACTAAATAATGTTTCAAAGATGGCAAAGTTTGACTGAGCTTAATTAACCCTTCGCGGACCTCTTTACCTTCAACAAGGTCTTGTCCCAGTATTTCATTCTCAAGCTGTGCTACCTCCGCTTGGTCTTGGGCAGAAATTATGGCCATATCGTTCTCTCGTTTTTTCCGTAACAGATCGAGCTCCCGTTTTCGATATTCCAGTTTGAAGTCCAATTCCCTTTGGGCCATTTCTTCTTTAAATTCCTTCTCACTTGCTTCATTTTCCCTTTTTATTCGCACCTTTAACTGCTTTGCTTGAAGGCTCGCGATGGCGGCCTTAATTTGGGAGTCCTTTCTCCTCCTTGATGACGAATTTGACCCTGTTTGGCTTACCGAATCTTCAGGTTGTATTAGACTGCTGTGAAGCGGCGGTATTACTTGTTCATCCACAGAATAGAACCCTTCTTGCTGATCCATCATTTAGCTGGCCGCAGTTTCATGCTGCTCGAATAGACCAATTTGGTTAGACCAATATCAAACTTGCGTTAAACGCAACAACAACATCGACCACATGGTCCACATCACGATCGCGCGTGATCACGGGAAACCTCATATCTGTAATGTTAGCTAAGTAATCGACTATGAGGCTGTTTGGATTTCAGTACAGAATCCTTCTCTCTGAACTGTTCTAAGTAAGGCCAGGCCAAGGTGGCTTGGCAGTATAGGAACCGTGGTGCGGATTTTCTTTCCCATCAGAAGTTCAGTGGGGCTGAGGCCACTTTCAAGGGGAGTGGCACGATATGCCATTACAGCTTTGTATGGGTCTGATGCCTTCTTTCGTAAGTTTTTCCCAGTCTGAACAGTACGTTATACCTCTCTATTTGCTTGGGGGAAATTGGGGCTTGACGTAATGTGCGTGAATCCTAACTTATCTTGAAACTTGGCAAATGTGTTCGCCGAGAACTGCGGGCCATTGTCTGACGGTAGCTGGTCTGGGATGCTGTGTCGCGCAAACATGGACTTGAGGTGCACTATTATGTTAGGTGAAGTAGTGCGGGACAGCTTAGCTACCTCAACATATCGAGAGAAGTAGTCAATGACAAGTAGGTACTGTTGATTTTTCAGCTCAAATAAGTCAGCGGCAAGTTTCTGCAAAGGCCAGTCAGCGAGTTCAGAAGGAATCGCTGGCTCCGCTGCGTTAACATGCTGTTTGATGCAGGTTGGACATCTCTTTACCACTTCCTCCAGTTGTCTGCTCAGACCTGGCCACCATACTGAGGTTTTTGCCCTCTCTCTGCATTTGTTAATACCTGATAGGCTTCATGAACTCTCTCCAGGACATCTAGTCGCGTGGACACAGGGATGACAAGACGATTGCCCTTCATCAGTAAGCCTTGTTGTGTTGTCAATTCATTTCTCTCTGGCCAGTATGGTTTCAACGGTCCAGCGAGTTGAGATCTCTCGATCCATTGGGTCGAGGAATACTCCATAATCTGCTTTGTAACTTCATCTTCCTTTTGTTGGCACCTCAGCTCTTCCAGTTGATCCACCGTCGCGGGCAGGTATCTGATAACCGAGTCAACATAGGCCATAACTTTGATTTTCCAGCTTCTCTTCCTACTGGTTCAGAGCTTTTACGAGAGGCGCACGGGATAGTGTGTCAGCGGCACACAGGTTTTTCCCAGGTACATGTGAGATGCTGTAGGAGAATCGCATCATACGCATCCGGAAACGATGTACCCTGGCTGGAAGTTCGTCGAGGTTCTTGGTACTGAACAAAGGGACTAGTGGCTTGTGGTCCGTCTCGGTGTGAAACTTGAGTCCAATGAGATAATCTGCAAAGCGTTCACTTGCCCAAGTTATGCCCAATGCTTCCTTCTCAATTTGGGCATAGCGCTGTTCTGTAGGACTCATAGCTCTTGAGGCGTAAGCGACTGGGCGCCATTGGTCGTCATTCCAGTAGACCCGCCCCCAGGCCATAAGAAGATGCATCTGTAGAGAGTTTTGTCTGACGGCTTCCATCATAGAGGGCAAGGGTAGAAGTGGAAGCGAGGCTGTTTTTGACAGAAGAAAAGGCCTGTTGCTGAATTTCACCCCATGTCCAGTGTTTCTGGGTGCTCAGGAGATCTCTTAGTTTGGTGAGCTCAGCTATATGGGGCTGGAATTTGCTCAGCTGATTAACGATTCCAAGGAACCTTCTCAGTTCTGATGGGTCTTTAGGGGCTGCCATCTTAGTAATAGCTTCCACTTTCTTGGGGTCAACTTGTATGCCCTCGACATTGACAATGGTGCCTAAGAATTCTACAGATGGTTTGGCGAATTCACACTTTTCTTCATTTAAGGTAAGGTTAGCCTCTTGTAGATTGCATAGAGTTTTTTTTTAGATGCTCATCGTGATCTTTGAAGGATTTACCGAAGACCAGGATATCATCCATCTGGCACAGAGATCCTTCTTTTCCTTCCAGGACCTGTGAGATTCGCTTTTGAAAATGTTCGGGCGCCGAACTTATTCCAAATGGTACACGATTAAAGCAAAACCGGCCGAATTGAGTGATGAAGGTGGTGAGCTTGGACAACTCTGGTGACAAGCCAATTTGCCAGAACCCTGAATTTGCGTCTAGCTTGCTAAATACTTTCGCTCCAGCTAGTTGAGCTAGTGTCTGGTCAACAAAGGGTAAGGGGTGGAATTCCCTAAAGACTTGTCAGTTTAGCCTTGTTAGATCTACACAGATTCGAACTTTGTCGTAAGCCTTGGGGACTACGACCATCCCCGCGCACCATTCTGTTGGTTCATCAACATTGGAAATGATGTGCATTTGCTCCATCCGGGCGAGTTCTCCTTTGACTTTCGAAAGGAGGGGAACAGGCACTGTCCTGGGTGTGGTAAGAGCGAATGGCTTGGCATCTGGCTTCAGTTTTATGACATAGTCAGGTCCGTCTAGTTTTCCAAGTCCAGTGAACAGTTTTGGAAACTGTGCTTTGTAATCTTTGTTTACCTCAATGGCATTTATCTTCCCAACAAGTTGGAGTGACTCTATTGCTGGGCGATCGAGGTGGGCTTGCCGGGCTCCGGTCACAACAAATATTTCCTGGTCTGTAGCCTTTTCACCATGAGTGATTTTTCCCATAAAGTAGCCATGGGTAGGGAGGGCTGTATCTGCTGGGCCAAACAAAGTCTTGCTTGATTTGATCAGAGTTGGGGAAGGATGCAGTGAATTATAAATACTCTCAGGGATTATCGTCACATCCGCCCCAGTATCTATCTTGAAGGAAACAGGGGAGTTGTTCAAGGAGAGCTTTACTGACCAGATGTTTTCGCCTGCCTCGGTTCCAAGTGCTCCTAAAAAAGCGTAGTCTTCTTCCTCAACCGAGCCAACTGTTTTCGAAGACTTGCAAACGATTCCCCAGTGACCTCTCTTTGAGCACTTGTGGTTAGTTGTTTCCTTGGCTGGGCAGTTTTGTCGAATATGTCCTGGGGTTTTTCCACAGTATTCACAGCGTCTCGCTGCTGGGGAATCTTTAACTTGATTCTTGAAGTCTTTTGATTTTGACAGCTTCTTAAAGTTGACAGCGTCCACCTCGCCGTGTTCTTTAAAGTCGTTTTTCATCAGGGTTTGCTGTCTCTTCACGGCTTAGCTTTGTCGGGCCTGATGCATCGCTTTCGCGAGAGTCAAGTAAGCCAACAACGATCCGGTCCCTAATCAATTCGTCCTGAAGTGTCCCAAAGGCGCAATGTTCGGCCAAAGCGTGTAAAGCTATGACGAAACTATCAACTGTCTCACCTTCCTCTTGTCGGCGTCGGTTGAATTTGGCGCGCGCGTGTGACAGTGTGATACTGTTTCAGTTGAGAAGTTGATAACTTGAAGGAGTTGAGGATATCATCGGCTTTGTCGGCCATGGCTTAGATCAAAGTGTTGATCTGGCTTTCTTCCTCTTCTTTCACAAGGCCTGATGCTTGTTGAAAGAGGTCAAAACGTCGGCTCCATTTAGCCCAGTCCTCTGGATATATATCGTTTAATCCACTCTTTGCAATTAGAACTATGTATAAACTGAATTATCAAGCGGTATCATTTACAAAACTATTAAAAATAATTAAGGTATACTAATGTAAAATCTACATAATAATTAATCTAGAAATCTAAAAGTTATAAAATCATTAGCTCTCTTGGTTCTTGCCTCCTGGCGAACGGACTTTTCACTCCCAGATCTAAGATTGTAAGGAACATTATAAACATTAGCCTGAGGGCGGAGTTTATGAACTTCGTACTTAATGTTTCTCGCCTGACTTCTAGTCTTGGAAGGCCAGATATGGTCAGAGCCTCCTTATAACCAACACCCGGGAGTATTACCTTAAGGGCTCTCCTTTGTATAGATTCTAATTTAGATGACAAATATTCAGGGATGTCTTGCCAAGCAGCCACGGCATATTCCAAAATGGATCTGACAGAGCACTATGGATGGCTAAACTATGGCTAAACTATAGATGGCTAAAGTCGAAATTTTCCGAAGCTGAACTCGGAAGGACGTCATTGTCGGTCACCACTGCTGACACCATGTAATGTTAGCTAAGTAATCGACTATGAGGCAGAACCGAACGCAACAACAACACGTTTCATCGAGCAATATGGCTGCGAACACATGGCATGTCGCAAGGGCCTCTGGGAAACAATGGCTTACGCAACAGCTTACATCACAATATCCGCAAACACAACCAGGTGATCTGGTGACGTAATTTGGAGGACTGGGGAGAAAAAAATTAAAGTCCGTATCCCGCAACCGCGCGCGGCCTTAGTTGGCTAAAACTCAACAGATCATTCCGTGTCTACCACATTTCCGGTTACTGAATGAACATTCAAGTAGACCCGACGAGATCTAACCTCGCTTCTCCCATGTAGAATTCCAAAATAAGACCGCGCGCGGTTGTGGGATACGGCATCAAAATTTTTCTCCCCAGTCCTCCGAGTTACGTCACCAGATCACCTGGAATGGACAGTGGCGGGTCCACATGTCCCACAATAGTTTAACCTCATCGTTTTCACCGTTACACTATCAAGTGTGTGTTCATAACACTTATCCTTAAGGCTTTTTATTATGATATAAGCATCCACTGACAGTTCTAGCTCAAATGATTTTTCTGAAACATTCAAAATAAAACCACTGACACAATTTGAGTGTATTTGAACACTACTATTGGAGGTTTCTGATTTATTTCCCTTTTTTTTTCCCGTTAGAAAAATTAAATTTCTCTTCACGACATACAGATACTCACAAAAAAATCAAAGAACCCTAACCGTAACCCTAACCCTAACCAGCAATTTATAGCATAAAAATGTACATGTTTCAAATAATAAATATTGCAGGTACGGTAAGCCATGCATGCAGACACAATGAAATAAGAGTTTACCATTGATCATTTTGAAATTGCAGGTGAATTTGTAATAAAATAACCCCTTAAAAAGCCAATAATTTATATTATTACTTCTAAAAACTTTGAAATGGTATGATATGTTAATTAGTATAGAAAGAAAAATGGACATGTCACGGGCTGTTTTTGGAACCAAATTAAAATCTGACAGGCAATTGATCAAGGAGTCCCCTTCTTAAAAATAAATTAACTCTTGCTTATTTTCCATTCACTACTTGCACAAATCCCATAATGCACCTCTTTAACCCCCCAGAAATTTGCATGAGCATTGTTTTTGATTTCCCTCAGGACATCTTCATGTCCCAGGAGTACTTGAAAACAATGATTATGCAAAATTTTTGGGGGGTAAAAGAAGTGTATTATGGGATTGTGCAAGTAGTGAATAGACTAGATCTACATTCTCACATTAAAACAGCATGCAGCAAAAAGGTGCTCAATTAATAAATGACCACATGAAATTTAAAAGGAATGAAGCACCTCTCACCCCACATAATTATTTATAAATGGCAGTATTTCTTTAATATGGACTGCTTCATCACACTGCCATTTATCTTGCTCCTAGATTTTGCATCACATTTAAACAAACTAAGCAAATAGGATGCTAGTAGTAGTTTAAAGATTGGTTCAATTTTGCTATCTGCAGTTTGTTCAATTCCTACAATGGTTTATCCCACAATGGTACCATAAAGCTACTAGTACTGTGTTTCTAATTTCTCCAGCTTTCATGTGGCAATTAATTTGTACCTACTATATCTAACATAAGCTGAATCTCAAGGCTATTCAAACTTGGTGATTAAGCTTTCTTTAGACAAATCATGAAATGTTTATGGAGTAGTTGAATGCCTAATTCTTATAAATAATTATTAATCTCATGCCCTTTGGTAGGTTGCCTCAGACATTAATGTTGTAGTTCAAACTTCTTTAGACTTGAAACATGACACTGACAATAATAATTATTATGATGGTCCTAGTTGGATTTAATCAGCTGCATGTTCTGTGCTACTTTCATCTTCTTTTTGGCACACACTCTCGACTAACTCGTTGAATTGTTGAGGCTTGTCAACGTACACATGGTGTCCTGCACCAGTTACCACCACAATATCAACTTCGCATCCTATACGTCTTTCCTTTGTTTCTTGACCTGAGCTGCTGTCGATCCATGATCGAGATCCATATATCATGGTCATAGGAATGTTTCTGTCAATGCTGGTAATTCTGTAAATCATAGGATGTCTGGCCCATCCATAAGGTATGGTCATATTCTTAAAAGCTGTCTCCCCACTGCAAAAAGAGAGGCTCACCATTAACTTTTAAGCGGTTTCTATGAATTGTGCATTGGCAACATCCCCCAAAATCAGCCCGGTCAAGATTCCTATGTGTACCAGTTGCAGGAAAAAGGGGCATGTGCCATGTTTATGGGGAGAGCTCTCCACCAATATCATGTATCTGTGGTTGGACTTCCAAACTCATGGTCACATGGGTTGAGTTTCCTCTTTACTTCTAGAGGTTTTCTGGGCTCTTTTTTTCCCTCTCGTAAAAAACAAACAGCTGGCAAAATTTTTGTGCATAATGAAATACTTGCCATGTACTCTTACTCTTGACGTACCCATTTAAAGGTGTTTTCTTTCTGTCCCTGCTGCCCCAATAAATAATAATATACCTTGCTTAGGTGTCAAAAAGATTGCTTTGTGCTGGAGAACAAATTGATGACAGTTCAAATCAACTAACCTTGTCTTTTATAATTATAATAAAATTAAATTAACATTATGGTAATGTCAATAACACTGGCTCACCTTGGTTCTTGAGCATTGCAGTGGTAAATGTAATTAAAAATGGCATCGTCCGAAAGCATGCTGGAAAACTTCCTTTGAAAGTCAGGTCTGAATTGCCGCACAAGTGATGGACCTGTTAAAAGAATAATTTTCTAGTCCAATTAATTCATATGCGAATCAGATAATTCACTCAGACTGCAGACAATAACCTGTTGACTCCTAGGAGTGAGACTTGATACCTTTTACTCTGGCTAATGTCAGACAATTTGACTTGTCAATGGGGAAAGGACAGTGGCACAGGCACTTGCCTTATGTGCCTATAACATAGGGTGTTACTAAACACAGGAACGGAACGGAACGGAATGGAACGGAATATACCGGAATAAACCGGAATGTGCTGGAATGAGGCGGAATAACACTGGAATGAAACGAAATGAACAAGTATGGTGCTGGAATATACCGCAACGAGCCGGAATGACACCGGAATGAGGTGGAATGACAACCAAATAAAGCGGAATATGCTGGAATGAACCTGAAAATGCCCAATGAAAATGTTTTAGTTAGCGCAGACCGATTTTCGGTAGTTTCAGTCAGCTTTTGTTGTTGTCACGTGATTCCCTAAGGGAATTGCATGTGTTTTTGCCTTTTGTCACATTTGGAACACTTCGATCACAAGAAAAATTTGACAGGTATATCCGTCGCTAAATGAATAATTATTTGTTGTGGAGGTAATAATTTTTTTGTGAACAAATACAGTAGCAAGAGAAACAGAATGTTCTTCTAATTGTGTTTGTCTATGGATCTCGGAGGCAGCTTTCACTGTGCGAGTCAGAAAACCCGTGAACATTTTTATTTCAATCTGACAGGTCAATTGTGTATTGACCAATCACAATCAAGTTCAGCAAAGCACAAACTAATTACCGTTGCTGCTTGCCTGCTTCCCACAACCCACACGTGATGGAGATACACAGAAATAGATTCGCACAAACCACCGCAAGACTCTTTTTCTCTTCCCGACTGCTGGCAAAAATGCCAGCGAACCTGAACGCAGTGTCTCCTTGTTTGAAGAAAAAAGTCTGAAGCACAGAAAAAAGATTGCTTGTTGATAATATATTTACATGAAGAATTGTGAGAACATCGTGACTCGTTCCAAGCCTTGTTACTTGCCCTTTTTTCTGTCAGTCTCTCTGTTCTGCAACACTAATTCATTCACAGTCTAGAATGATAAAAATTACTTTTTGTTCCTTTTTATTCCGGTCCATGCTAATTAGCTTGATTTTGGTGTATTTCTGGTTTATTCTGCCTTATTCTGTTGACATCCCGCCTTGTTCCGGCATATTCCGGTCTATTCTGGTAATTCAGCTTTATTTCCGGCTCGTTTCGGTATATTCCGGTACCATTCTTGTTTATTCTGTCTCATTCCGATGCCATTCCGCCTCATCCTGGCATATTCCGGTATATTCTGTCATGTTCTGTTCCTGTGTTTAGTAACACCCCTGTAACATATGTATATTTAAATCATGGGGGTGATACAACATGCAAGTCAAGTTTTGTTGGCTTAACTTTAACTGTCTAGCTTTGTACTAGTACTCCTGCCAGTTTTATGCCCTTAATTAACGAAATGAGCAAATGTGGCAGCTTGAAGATACTATACCTAAATAAAATTAATAACTTATTATAATTTCCCCACTGGGTTTTTTAATGCTAATTTACAAATTGAATTATGTTAAAAACGTTAATAACATATTATGATACTCTGCACAGTAACAAGGAAGTGCAACCCCATAATTTTATAACTACAAAATGGGAGGCAACATTCTTAGCAGGGTGGGACCCCAATGCGATCTTGGGATACTTATGTCAGATAAAGCTAGCTTTAGTGATCACTCTACGCCAAGGTGAACAAGGCTACCAAAATGCTGGGTTTCATTCATTGCACTATCAGTGTGAGCAAAATTTTATCACCACCTCTGAGATCCTTCTACGTGACTCTCTAGTACATTCTCACCTCAAGTACGCCTCTGAAATCTGGAGCCCAAAATCAGTTACTTCGATAAAAAGAATAGAAGGGGTGCAACAACATGCGACTAGGCTTATGTTACCCCATTTTCGCTATAATGAGTGCCTAAAACGTCTCAACCTGCTACAACTGGTTTACCCCAGAGAAGTCAAGGACCTCTCGACCTTTCATAAACTGAAGTGCGAGCATTTTAACTCTTCACTTAATTCGTATTTTCAATTTTGTTCAGATGAGAGATTAAGGTCACACTCTAGTAATAAACTGAAAATTAATAAAGTTAGGACGGGACTTTTTAAGGGAACATTTTTAACAGGATCCTGTATTCATGGAACAATTTGCTCAATGAATTGAGGACTGCCACCTCTAGTGTTTCTTCTTTTAAGAGATTATTCACTACTTTTTATAAAGATAAGGCCTTTGACCCTGAGCACCCCTATACCACCTGGGCTAAAATCAGCAGCTAGCTAATTAGTTACAATGTAGTTACAGTTTAGTTAGTTAGTTAGTTTATATATATAATAGTTAGTTAGTTAAAAAATTGCTGGTGAAATAATTGAGCTTTTATATATTCATACATTTTCTTTTCACAATGGGTTGACAGGCACATATGGCTCATCAGTTCCCTTCTAGTCTTCCCCACTGCACTGTTATTAATACTTGATTTTCATTAATGTAATTATCATTATTAATATTATTATTATTATTTTGCAATGCATATATTAACTTTTTTTATGTAATTGCAGTGAAAATGGAATAAATTAAATTAAACCAATAAAACTAAGCAAAAATATTGTTGACCTGAGATTTAAAAACTAAGATTACAGTAACTGTAAAACTATGAGACAACCTGAGGCACTATACAAATCATGTAGAGATCAAAGGCATCCATCAAAGTAGGTTTCTATATTTGTTGGCTTTTGGCTATTTTTTTGAAAGCTCTAACAGCTAGGCGACTACTTTAAATTATTTTCTACGCTGTTCCATATGCCTTCTGCTCTGTGGAAAAAACTGTGCTGACTAGATTCTTTTTTTCGTAAGGGGATATAAAACGATTCCCCTACTAGAATGTCATGATCATGTATTACGCTAAATTTGCAAGATAATTCATACGAGTATGATGGTGCAAGCCTTTTACACCCTTCTACTGTACTAGCACATTGTTACGTCTAAACCAAAATCAAAAGATGGTTTTTGAAGGACAGACAACAAATCTTTCAAAACAGCTGGCATGGTATGGTTGAATAATTTTCTTTGAATTTGTGAGAATGCTGCACAAACAAAGTTAATTCTGCACCTTCTTGAGTTTCTTGACATAACATTCTATTACGAGACTAAGTGAATAGAATGTACTATTTGTCCAAATGGAAACAGCTACTGTAATACTATTAGAGATAATCCAATGTAACCCTATTTCTCGGTGGATTAAAAGCTGGTTTTCATAGCACCACACTGATACATGTGAATTTCTGGATTCAAGAATTTGTCTGACAGCACTAACATCATTAAGTATAAACACAAAAAAGGAAGAGCTTTAATTAATTCATCAACATATGATTCAAGGTTGCACACTTCTTGAAACTCAGGAAGGGAGATTGCCAATAATAGTTAAACTAGCTGATCTTGATAAGGCTACTACATGTTTTCCAGTTATAACATGCATGTATTAACCACAATAAACCTTTATTTCAATTATTATTATTATTCTCATTTTGGTCACACTACTACTTCCCATTTTTATTATTTGGTTCTCTGAAAAGCAGTCTCTATTTTGGTTGCTATTTGAGACCTGTTGAAAGACCACTTTGTTCTGGTCTGCAATTCTTCCTGTTGAGTCTGTGGCAGCATTGCAAACATTCTAAATAAGAACACAGCCTTCTATGGCACTGTCTCAAATTATCAAGGAAGAAGGAGACACTTTTATGAGTAATTTCAACAGAATTATGAACCCACGTGTCGGACAATGTAATAGCTGTTGTTAACCCTTCCCATTGTATATGGTAAACGTGAAGGTAAATCATCCTCTATCCAAAATATTAATGCATGGATGTGGCAGTACATACCCCAAGGTCCAGCAGCCCGTAAACCTGCCAGTGGATTAAAAGGACTCAGAACAGCTCCTAAAAATTTTACCCACACCGGGATGTGTCTGTTGGTGTTACTCTCGAAAGGTTTCACGGGAAATCCCCATGGATCCGCAAGAATTAGATGTTTCACTCTAGATGGATATTTTATTGCATACGAACTTGCCAAGTAACCTCCAAAGCTATGACCCAAAAGAACAAACTTGTCCAAACCAATCTTTTCTCGCCACTGTTCAACAGAGTCCACAAACTGTTCCTCAGCTTCTCCTGGGTCGCTACTTAACAGTGGCCGTGAGCTCCGACCAAATCCCAGTACATCAAATGCATACACAGTCCTGTTTTGAGATAGGCTGTCCACATTCATTGCCCATAAAGCAGCACCACCTCCAAATCCATGAATCAAGACCAGGGGTGTGTTTCTGGCTCTTGGGTTAAATTTTAAGGTCCAAATCCTGTGCTCATTTCCCAAGTGTACAAATTCACTTTCATAGTAAGATTGGATTTCTGACAGGAAAATACAAAAAAGGCACTGATGCACAAAACAGTTTTATCATTACACTAGTACTGTACGCTTTTGTGCAAGCTTTCCTTTTATTGACTTGTCATGGAGTTCACTGAGAGTATGGGTGGCAACCAATCAGGAAAATAAAATTCCTTAAGGGGGTGGCACTTAACTACAGAAAGACAATGGTTGCTAAGGAAGCTTTTTAGTCAAAGAGCCTTACACAAAGGTTTCATGGATGGTTCTATGAACCACACATTACTTTTTCAATGGAAATCTGACATCACTTCAATCAGAAGGCATATGCACAATTAGTCCCAATCCTCTGCCATGGGTTTTAGTGAAAAACATGTAAAAGCTATCAGGAAACAAAAGGAACAGGTGGTTTTTCACTGGATGGGAACTGTCCCATCATTTTTTGTAATAATACTTCATAATTGCTTTGCAGGCTACAAACCAGATAAGAACACACTTTGCGAAAAAGGATAACTGTAGAGTCAAAGGAACTCAAGAAATGACTATATGAAGGGGTCCATAGCAACGATTTGGTAGTTAACAGCAACCCCCCTTAAGGTGGCTGGAATCATTTCATTACTTTTAAGAGACCTTCTCATTAGAAGGGTTGTCATTACAACACTGTATCGGGTAATAGCAATGTTATGGTACCATATGGATCACCAAATTATTATTATTGCTTAACAAAATGCACCCACTATTGTGGCATAATGGGCTACCATGGCAACATGAGATAGTACTTTAGGCAAAGTTTTAAAAAATAATGAGAGCCAATTCAGAGCTACCTTATTTTTTTTGTTTTTGGAGAGCTTTCATGTTGTCATAGTAACCTATTACATAACAATAGTGGGCACATTTTGTTAAGCAATCATTGGTGTTTTATTTGGTACCTAATAATATACATGAAAAAATTACTAGATTCTGATAATTTGGCTGAGAGCAGTGCAGTTCAAGTGTAACACAGTGCAAAAAGTGTAATACCAGTGAAAATGACACATCAAATTCTGGATTATGATTGGCTAATAAACAATAGGGTCTGCCCAGTCAAATCTTTTGTTTTCAAATCAAGCGCACTCCCTGGATGGCGCAATTTATGGTGCAATTTTTCCCTCTGATTTCATGATACGCATGCGTTTCTTCTGCTTAACCATCTACAAATTCTTCATGTATATTATTAATAAGTAATCACATGATTTTTCTCGTGCAATTTGGAATAAATAAGCACTTGTAAATTTTTTCGAAGACTACAAATTGCATTCGCCCAACGGGCTTGTGCATTTTTGGTTGTCTTTGAAAAAAATTTTACTTGTGATTATTTATTGCAAATTGCACTCAAAATCATGTGATTACCTATACATAACATTGCTGTTACATGATACAGTATAGTAGTTAGAACCCTTATAATAAGGAGAAGGTGAAACTGGTTTTACCCACCTTAAAATTAGGAACATAACACCTTCTTTAAGTTTCTCCTTTTTGGGGGGGGGCTCATCCTGAGCTTGGGTTACGTGCGGTTCACCAAGCCCTGTGTGGTCTCGTTTCGTTTGTTTGTGTCACTTTTAAGAAGCTTGTTGGCTCTGCTTCAAGATTTCTTGATTATGTCATCCTAAATCAAGGGCATTTTAAAATCGCAAGAGATCGCTTAAGTTGTCAAAACCCTTCGGGAGGGAAAGAACTTATCGTTTAATCCTGGCCAGAACTAAGTGCAGTACTGGACAGACTGATCTTTGTGCAGTTAACTTACCTGACCTTATTAAATGACAAAACATCAATACGATCGTGAATGAGCCTTGATCTATCATTAATAGCAATCGTCGTTCACACGCGACACAAACACGAAATGAACTTTGGTCCACGGTAACTTAAGTTTACCTCTTCACTACGATTTTCCCGAAAGAATCTCTCGACAACGATGAAAAGATGCAAATGATTTAAACAAAGAAGCTGACGTACTTCAGTCACATCGTCGGTATAAAACCTCTTTTTTTTGACGTTCGTTCAAATGCCGGCAAATTAAAACAACAACTTGAAATCTTACTGCACGTGGAATACTATAAACACTTGGATAAATCAATCAATCGTACTTTTCAGAATCTGTAACTCTGCCAATTCCAGTAATCTTTCTGAAGTCGGACACCAAGTAAACCAACTAGAAAACCAGTTCCCTCGTTCTTGATCGGCATCACTGGCGCTCCTGAAATGCGAACGATAAAATTTCATTTCATTTCGGCTAAACATCAAAGCAGAAGTCACCAGTTTTGTTTTATCTTTGTTTTAATTAATCTGGGCATACCCTGGAGTTCCCGTTTCCTCCATCTTATCGGTTGAATTTCTCGCATCAATTTCCCCAGCTCTCCATGTTTATGCAAAACCGGCGAAAAATTATGTTGTTACGTCACGCGACTTCCACAACAAATGTGCTTTGATAAAAATATCTAATTGACCGGAAGTCCCCACGTTTCACCCACTGAAATTACCTCTACTATATAGATTTTAGCGTTGTTGTTGTTTAAGTATCAGGGATATGCGAACCTGCTTATAATGTTCGTGTTTCAAGCCACCTCTTATGGGTAATTTGGATCTGTCAATCAATCATAACACGCACATTTTATTGCACATTTTGATCTGTCAATCAATCATAACACGCACATTTAAATGTGCGTGTTATGATTGATTGACAGAACCAAAAGGATCAATTAAAATTGATCAATTCCTGAGATAAAACGTACATGTAAAAATGTAATTTTGCCAAGAAATGTCCTGAGAAAAATGGCCCTGAGTCACCACTAAAAAACAAGGGGACCTTGGTTGGTTGCATTGGGGGTGGGTAAAAGGTTCGTGAAAGGTAAATCGAGCCAGTGGCCCAACACGCCGGAGTCTATCCATGAAGCGACTACTCTCCCTACTCTCATCTGGATGGGATGCTTGTCGCCGGTACCCATTTATAGACGTGGGTAGAGAGAGGCACCGTGAGAGTAAAGTGTCTTGCCCAAGAACACACCACAATGTCCCCTAGGCCATGACCCGACCCTTGAGCACTCGATCTGGTCACCGCACCTCATTGTTTGATCATTAGTTCAATATGCTCGTGGAATTTAAATTTGCTTAGCGTGTAAGAAATCCAATTGAAGTAAAGAAGAATTTACTAACAAGCTCATAGACTAAAAGAAACTAATATTCCACTACATAAATCGCATACCTCACCGCGTGTGCTAAATAATATTGAATAAAGGAAAAGTAGCACGTGAGATTCTATTAAAAAGAAATAATAACTAACTGATGAAATGATACGTATACAACACTCCTCAACACAGATGTGAGGGTTTGAGACAAACTGACTTCCAGCGAGGCCTGCGCTCCGTTTTGTCACAGACTTTATTTTGGGTTTGTCACGCAACATTTCTCAAGTTTCATTTAACATATTTCAGTTTTTCACTTTTATTTTTTATTCGTTGTTGGACTTGATTTTTTTTCCGATGATCCGATCCGTGATCCGATCCGGGTTTTGTCGACGCCGATACAAAACTCTATAATGTTGCGTGAAATGCTTCGACAAATAACTCAGAAACGATGAACCGCACAGACTTGTTTCCAAGTTTTCCTTTTTTGTTGCGTGCATGACAGTGAAACTGTCTTTAGTTTGAGGATACGAGCGAAATGAAAACAGCACTTCTGTCTAACAAGATCATACCGCGCATCTCAATTCCTCCATTCGCGCATAATCACAATTCCTTGCGCCTTTGACCTGAATCCCTTGTGTTTCGAAGAAAAACGTGTTCTTCTCCCGATGTGAGAGCTGCTTCGTTCGTTCGCTTCAGGCTCCCTCGCTGCGGCAGCAATTACTTCGACCAATCACAGCAGCTGCAAACAGCTCAATGAACCATGCAATCCAAGTTAATTTGTAGCAATAGCTCACATTCGATACATTCAATATATTAAAATTCAGTCCTAAACAAAAGATCTGAAATGCAGCCAGTCACGGAGGCCAAGAGGAAAGCGATGCTGCCTCAAAAACAGAACCCTTCCCCAAGCACACGCGACGCCCTTCGAGCAAGGCCCAGCAGCGTAGATACGTCATGTATGGGGAATTATTATGTCCCCAATACATATTATGTCATCACATATGTCCTACAGGTATACAGCGTAATACAGAGCATCAAAACTGCCACCGGCCCTACGAGCGTCAAAGCAGCCCCGCTCAAATCAAAGACTGGCGAGGTCATCACTGATCAGAGCATGCAGAGCATAATATCTCTAGCTCTACTTAACCCAGAACATCGTCACAGACACTGCCCTCAAAGCACTGCCTGGGTTGCCAGTCATAGAGGAGCTTGACAACACGCCGACACTGGAAGAGCTCAGCATAGCCATCGACGGTCTCGCCTGTGGCAAGGCACCGGGGAAGGACGGTATCCCGCCGGAAGTTTTGAAGCACAGGAAGCAAACCATCCTGCAACCGCTTCATGAGCTCCTCTGCCTGTACTCAGCTGTGTGCTGGGAGCATACCAATATAGTCACCCTGAACAAGATCAAGGGTGACCGTAGTGATTGCAACAACTATCGCCGCATCTCTCTTCTGAGCATCGTTGGCAAAGTCTTCGCTCGGGTCACCTTGACCCGCCTGCAGAGCCTTGCTTCGCAAGTCTACCCCGAGTCACAGTGTGGCTTCAGAGCCGGGAGGTCCACAGTGGACATGATCTTCTCCCTCCTGCAGCTGCGGGAGAAGTGTCGAGAGCAGCAGCAGCCATTGTTTCTCGCCTTCATGGACCTCACCAAAGCTTTGACTTGATGAGCAGAAGCGGGTTCTTCAAGATGCTCCAGAAGATTGGCTGCCCTCCAAAGCTGCTGGCGCTCATCACCTCCTTTCACCAGGACGTGCAGAGTACGGTCTGCTTCGATGGAGCCACCTCCAATGCCTTCCCAGTGAGCAGTGGAGTAAAGCAGGGCTGTGTCCTGTAACAATATACCCTACGCACATCATAAACATTGTAATTCTATCTCCAATGATTGCAACTTGATCTTAAAAAACAATCACGAGTGTAAGTTCAAAGTTTTGATCAGTTATCAATCGCGTCCAATAAACCTTCATAAAACTCCACTCTTACGGAACTCCTATTGTGTGGATCTTCTTATTGCTCCAACCCTGTTCGGGATTTTCTTCTCGATGCTGCCGCTCCAGTATACCTTTGTAGACTGTACAGGTGTCTACGTCCGGAAGAGGTCAGACGGCAAACTCTTCAACATTGCCAGACTCCGCGCCAAAACCAAAGCTTACGTGGTGCTCGTACAGGAGTTGCTGTTTGCAGACGACGCTGTTTTAACATTCCACAGCGAGGAGGGCCTCCAACACCTCGTAGACAAGCTGTCCCACGACTGCAAGACGTTTGGGCTAACGATCAGCTTCAGGAAGACCAACATCTTGGCGTAAGGCCCCCCCCCCTCCCCCAGTCATCACCATCGACAACACGGAGCTGGAGGTTGTGGACACCTTCACCTACTTGGGCTCCACCGTGTTAAGCTCGACTTCTCTCGATGCTGAGATCAGCTGCAGGATCACCAAAGCAGCTGCTGTGATGGCCAAACTCAACAAGCGAGTGTGGGCAATGACCTTTCGAGCGGAAGGACCAAGATGTGCGTCTACCAAGCTTGTGTCCTGTCGACTCTCCTTTATGGCAGCGAGTCGTGGACGAACTATGCCAGACAAGACCGGCGACTCAACGGATTCCACCTCCGCTGCCTTCGGCGCCTTCTACACATTAGGTGGCAGGACAGAGTCACCAACACAGAGGTCCTGGAGCGCGCTGGTTCACTGAGCATGCCATCACTGCTCATTCAGCCACGCCTTCGATGGCTTGGCCATGCGAATCGCATGGAGCCTGACCGCCTGCCAAGAGAAATCCTTTATGGAGAACTGCGGAAGGGCGTTCGTCGCGTGAGTTGACGATATGACCGCTGCTGCGCTATAAGGACGTCATCAAGCGAGACTTTCGATCTGCACTAATCGACACCAGTGCATGGGAGGACATCGCCAAACACCGAGATACATGGCGGCAAAGTGTCAAAGTAGGGGTTTCAAAGGCGGAAGCGAAAGCTAGAGTCTAGGCTACATACAAGAGAGCGGCGAGGAAAGAACGCGCAGCCTCTGCGCGCGATTCCACAAGGCATGTCTGCGCCACCTGCAACAGAGACTGCCACTCCAGGATCGGGCTACACAGTCATACAAGATCCTGCCTAAATCCCCAAAACATGATACATATAACGTCTTAATTCGCTGAGGCGGGGGAGGAGAGGGTAAGACAGTACTACAGGACCTGACGACTGTTCTCCGTACTTTAATAAGGGCAATAGTTTTCCACAAGCTGTCGATTTTTAACGACAATGTAACCAAAACGCCTCGAGTAAAATCGTTTTGCTGTCCATCTGTACATTTATAAAATCAGTTACCAGTAGGTATCCATGTTTCCGTGGCAACTTTCCAGAAAAACAATGAGCAAGTACAGGTGCGCATCAAAGGGAGCCTCTTTATCCACTAATTATTCCTTGAATCAACCCTTTCCCGAGTAAATTTATTTTTAGGAACAGGTTTTTCCCGCGAAAAGTATCATTCACAAATCGAAAGTGGTTCAGCGTTGTCTGCACTCTTAAGGCCTGGCCAAACGCTCGCAACATTTCAACGCAACATCTTGCAACATTTTCTATTTTCGAATTCCCCGTAATACACTTTGTTTGCCATCCAAATTTTGCATAAACCATTGTTTTCAAATGCTCTTGGGAATATGCAGTGTCCCCAAGAGCATTTGAAAACAATAGTTTATGCAAAATTTGGGGGCAAACAAAGTGTATTATGGGGAATTCGATAATAGATAATTGTTGGGCACAACAGAAGTTGCATACGTTTGGCCACTCTGTTGTGCGACATGTTGCGATATGTTGCAACATGTTGGATCAAATTTGAAAACGGTCAAATTTTTCGTGCAACATTTTGGATGTTGCATGATGTTGTACTCGTTTGGCCACGTTCACGCATTTAAGTTCACGCAACATGGTTGCGTTAGCGCATGCGCGTTAGGTCCACTTCTTGCGCGCCAGGGGCCTAGGGCACATGAACATAGACATGTTGCGTTGAAAATGTACGAATATCCTTGTCGATAAGTGTACAAACAACGCTGAACCACTTTCGATTTTTTTTTACCACAATATTCAACGCTAAAGAAAGTTTTTATTTCAGAGCGTGAGCAGAATCATGACACAAATAAAGAGCAAGCGTTGTCTATAACTTTCTCGCAATATGATTGGTTTATTTTCCAAAATGGGCGTTCCTGATTGGCTATTACATTGCGTGACAAATTGACGCGAGCATGACGCGTACAGCATTGTCTAGACTCTTATCGACAACGGCAAATTAGCCAATCAGATTGCGAGGTTACAAGGAATTTCTGGTAAAATATTACTTTCCTTTGACGCTGAGATAGCTCTGATTGGCTTTTACGATGGTGAGCGTGATGAATCTCCCATGAGAGGCGTTCTATAAATAAATCTACTTTGGATACTGTTGAATCCTGGGCCAAGCATGGGAAATAGATTCTCCCCTTGATGAGCTCCTAAAATCTGTAAGTAGTTTTATTTAGTTTCAGTTTCTAATTAAAAGTGACCCCCTTCTCCTGGAAAAAAAATCTCTATTCAACTGTGAAGCATTCTTTAGTGTGAACGCACCATGTCCGTGAGATGGTCAATTTATGATAAGTCCATTGAGGATGTAGATATGATAAAAGTATATATTTGAACTGGGAAAAGAATCATTCGATATTTACATCTTAAACATGCTTCTTTTTGCAGATGAATTGTATACTCTTCCTGGTGATATCGGTCTCATTATTAGCTCAACAGTGCATGGTTAACCTCTCTTCCAGCAACTACACTGTACACCCTTTGTTTCCGTTTTCCCATCGATCTTTTAACTGAGACATGAACCCTTTCCTGGGGTCTGGCGGAAAATAAACTTTCAAAACCGATAGCTTTGAAGAGACATTCATGTCTTCATTCAAAGTTAACTCACTTCCCACTTGCTTTTGGACTTCCACCGAATACCACGTTGCGAACTTGTTTTTAAAAATTTCCAAAGATAACCGGGTTACATATTCATTTATTTCGGTATTTATTAACTTTCCACTGCATACCTGAAAAATACAAAAAATATATATGTGGTGGCAGGGACACCGCAACAGCTGGTAGCCAATTACTGCGGGCCCTGAGAGAAAAAAAATATATTAAAAAATATACTTGTAAAAAAAATTAGGTACAATTACATACAACATGCACGATGGGCGAGACAAGACTTCGAGAACGATTACACTTGAGACATACAGTTTTGAATGAACGGGGGTTATCAACATCGTAGTTGGCAAGGGCGGATAATTAGCATTTCATGATAGCTTTAAAAGAATAGAGACTGTCCATACTGAGTTCAAGTTCATAGGCGAGAGTGTTCCATATGCGTGTAGATCTTATAAGAAAGGATTTCTGAAAAGTTGATGTTCTACATCTACTCACTGTATATTTGATCACATATAGTATTAGATCTTGTATTTCTGCCCGTGGATGGAATACGGGGTACAGTATTGCTGTCTACATTAACAAGCCCGTGCGTCAATTTAAAGAAAAATACCATGTCTAGGTATTCATGCCCCCAGTATACCAACTTATAGGACTGACTATCAAACTGACCAAGAATTTTATCGACCTGAAAATGCGAGCGTTCAAATCAACTTTTCAGGTAAAAGCAAACTTTGTTTCGCTTACTTAGTTTGTAAGTTTCTCAGTTTCCGTACCCAAAACGCTAAAAAAGGTGTCTGCGTTTTGCCATATTCAATTACTGGGAAAAGTTACAGGACATGCATTAAACAATGTGGAGTGTTGTACAAATCGCGTCGGCGGTTGGCGGAAACGGTTAAATGTCGCAGATAGATGTAGCAAAAAGTATCTGTTTCTTGATCTTACATGGTTGATATAGGATATTAAATTAACAAACGACAAGTGAAAGGCTGATCAAACAGTGAAGTAATATCAGTTGCTTTTACCAATATTTCGAAAGGAGATGTCCATTTTTTCAGTTTTTCTTCTTTTATTTCAGATCATCCTTAATGACAGAACTCGTATACTTAAATATCTACACGTACAATTCTTTTATACGAGTTTTCCATAAAACGGACAAACATAACACGATAAAACAAAGCAAAAATTGCTCTCAATCTCAACACAGGTTCTCATTAAATATCAATAAAATAAATACATCTCATGTTTTTGCTTTCACTTTCATGATGTTTTGATACCCTTTCCCTCCTAATAGTGACAGTCACAGTTTTTACAGATGGCGGTAAGTTCAGTGGTGAAAAGGTTAACAACATCAATGTCCATTCAAAAGCTGTGGGCTATGGGGATGTGTCACGGCAGTGCAGTTCATTTTGTGTCCTTTTACTGTACTTACTCGCCCCTTCTCGCTATACAACTTAATAGGGACCTCGAGGACGACCAGGAGTACGAGACGGAGTACGAGTTTTCCGTTTTGAGCATGCGCACTTCGAAAAATTTCGGCCTCGAAACCTTATGCGCATGCTCCGTCCTCCGATCTAATGTTACAGGGAACCTCCACTCTTACTACAGAATACGTTTAAACCGAAGGAAATTATGTTTATAGACAAATTTGTTCGAAATTTGTTTTTAAAACAGTGTTTATATCAAGAAAAGTGAATTTTAAAATCGCTTATTTTCACCTTTACATTTTGCGGGCACAGCCATCTTGAATAATTGTGACGTGTTACCGTTGCTCTATTGTTCTGACACAAAGAGCTTTTGTCTAATAACAATAGGGCAACCCGGCGCACGCGAAATTTGAAAACAAAAATAGGCGATTCTAAAACTGATTTACTTCGGATACAAACAATTTCTTTGAAAATGCTTTTGACTGAATTGACTGTAAAGGTTATTTCCTGTGATTAAACGTTATTCTTTTTTAGAAGTGGAGATTCCCTTTGACTCAGAATTAATTATTACTTTTAAACAACACAAACCAAAGCTTCGTGACGAAAAAAAAGTTACAAACTTGAAAAACTGATAAGCAGAACAGTGTTCAAAAACCCAAATCACAATCCATTTCATCTTTTTCAATTTTGCCCATCCTTTTGTATTTGCTGTTTTATTTAAACCTTCCTTCAATTTTCTAAGTAGTTATTTTAATGTTTCGCTTGATTTGGTTGCCACTTTCCAGTCAATGAATTTTGCTCAATTTTGTGTCACTGCCCATTTAATAAGGATACCTATTTTAACTAAAACCCTAAAAACCTGACACATAAAAGGCTAAAAGAATTGTCTCAGAAAACATTGACTGTTCAGAATTCTGTATTTTTACACTGTTGGTTAAGAGTTACTGAAATAGTGTGTTTGTATACTTCAACACTGTACATCACAGTAAAAGAGGAATTATAAAAGACCATTTTTACAACAACCAGTAATCATTCTTGCTATTTACATAAAAGAGATGAAAAGTATTCTGACCAGTGGGATACCATGGAATATCCTATCAATCATTTGTTTCCTTCTAAATGCACAAACCTTCAGACTACGTTAGAGAGAAGAGAAAACGATTCTATGGCATATACCAGAAGAGTGTTATATCACTATTTTACACTATCTACTCACATTACAATACATGATCTAGACAATGCTCAAAAGAAATTTTGATTAAATAACATTGACAACGAAATCATTATTGAAGTAAGATTTTGTATTGGTATAAAATGAAGGACAGATTTGAAACTTAGTGGATACAATCTCCTCCACTTGCAAACTTCTTATTTCCACTCCAGTATGGCATCAAATCTACCACTTTAAACACTTGTTTCACTCGGAAGCCGTACCAATTTTTTTGTCCTCCTTTTGACAAATTCTGTCAACAACAAAGTTGAAGTCATCTGGCTGGTCAGCATAGACATGATGTCCAGCATCTGAAATTACCTCTATTTTGACATAACTGTTACTTCGTAGATACTTTGTTTGATAGCTGGGTTCATGACTGATCCACGATTCTTGACCATGGATCATTGTCATTGGAATGTTTTTGTCAACATGTGCAATTCTGTCAATCATTGGAAACTTGGCCCAGCCAAGCATCGCACTCATATTCTTGAAAGCATTTTCACCACTGTAAAAAACAGAGCAAAATTACAACAAAATTTATGAAAATTTACATTACCATGATACCAAAAAATACTGGTAAGATTTTGTATTAATTAAATAAAAAAATTAAAGTTTATAAGATTCAGGTTGATTACACTCCGACCAATAAAATTTGCATTGATGAGTTTTTAAATCATTGAAGATGCACAATGAAAGATAGTTCATCTAAACGGATAATGCGTCTTGTGCCCGTCTTTATACTAGTGACGCATAATCAGATGAAGAACAAATGTTTGACCAAGTTTGTCCAGACGGATAATTTGTCCCTAGTATAAAAACGCCCATTGCCCTGATGATCCAAAACATTACGGTGTAGGTAAGCAACTGAGAGAGAGACACATAATAATAATAATAATGATAATAATGATATTATTACTGATGTGCCAATGGCTTTTTGTGAGCAGCATGCAAATGTATAGTGCAGTTAATTTCCTAAACATATATCCCTGATGTCAAACTACACCAAAAGGGATTCCTCCAGGTAGCTCTGTTTCATGGTTGTCAGAAAAAAGATTGCAGTACTGTAGGCAATAATAATAACATTATTGCCTACTTGTTGTATCTGAACAATACATGTGAGTGGCGCAGTAGACTGAACACCCTTGAAGGTATAGGTTAAAGTCTGCATTTTACGATCTCAGTTCAACTGAGTATTCACTGAACAATAAAAAGGTGGTAATTGTTGCTGAAATGAGTGCAGTCCAGAAAAGGACTGTTCTTGATCCTTTCAAGACGAAACACACAAAGTGTGTGTTTTACCCTTAAAGCTATAACTTTCTCTCTAGCAATCCACCTCCCCAAAATTTAATAATACTTTATAAAACCACCTTGGGACTTACGGTATATGACTTTTTTGTCTACAAGGATTATATTTAACAATTATTCGCCGCAGGCGAAGTGAATATTGGTGAATATTTACTGAGACGTAGTCGAGGTAAATATTCCCCAACATTTACTGAGCCTGAGGTGAATAATTATTTTAGACTGTGTAATTTTCAGCGGTGAATATCAAGAAAGCGCAAAACAATGGGTTAAAACAAGATAAAAAAGCACAAAACGTGCTTGATTGGCTTGGCAGCCGCGCCACCACCTGGTAGCGTGGTGAATATAACACTAATTTAAAATTCTTATATTCACCGCTGAAAATTATACTAAAGATTAATAGTGTGTCCAAACATTAACAGCTGCTGGCGATGCCTGCCTGAATTGATCAGATAGCCATCAAAGCCAAAAGCTGTTAAATCCACAAATCCAAAACACTATTCTTGAGGAAAAAAAATTGAAGGACATACCTTGGTTTCTGTGCATTACAGTGGTAAATGTAATTGAAAACTGCATCATCTGGTAAAAGGCGTGAAAACCTCCCCTGAAAGTCAGGTCTGAATTTCTGAACTAGAGAGGGACCTGCAATTTAAGAGAAAACAAGATAAATTTAACGTCATATTTAATTAACCCATTGACTCTGGGGAGTGAGACTTAACAGATTTTGTGTCTAACGCGAGATGATTTGACTTGTCAACTGCAGGTATCCTAGGTAAGGTGCCCTGGCCGAGTCAGTGGGTTAATCAGTCAAAAACTATGTCCCCTCCATTAACCCATAAACTCCACGGAGTCAGAATTAACAAATTTTACTCTGTCTAATGCCAGACGATTTTACTCAGCAACTGAGGGCATCCTGGGAGTCAGTGGGTTAAAGAAGATGTGCCCCCACTTTGAAACATAAAATTTGAAATCAGGGCCTGTATCTGGCTTTAATAATAATAATAATATTGTTGCCCTCATTAAAAAAAAAAGGTGTAGGTGTGGTTTAAAGATGACATGAACAGCCTTGATCAAGGTACATCATACAACTAATGCTTGAATCCTAAAGCAGTTGAACTTTCTTTCAGTTAGAAATTAAGTTGGCTTAATGAGGAACTTTAAATGGGTTTAAAAATTACCGTAGATCATTAAAATAATATTTAACATTCTTTTATACTGAGGCTTTGTTTTATGGAAGTTTGTTAAATTTAGGTTCAACTGTATTTCAGGTAGCAGATGTCTGGCTGAAATCATACAGTCACTTTGATTCAATCCTCTCTCAAACTCTTAAATCTAGCTGTAGGGTAAGCACCCAGTTCCCTGACCTTTTCATCATTAAATATCTGACATCAGAGAAGGGTTGGCACAGTGGTGAGAGCAATTGCCTCCCAACAATGTGGACCAGGTTTGATTCCTAGACTTGTTTGAATGTGTTGGTTCCAAGAGGTTTTTTTCCAAGTACTGTACTCTGGTTTTCCCCTTTCCTCAAAAACCAACCTACGACTTTGATTTTATTTTGGAACAGTGTCCCACATTAGTGACCCAATGCTAAACTTAAGTTGACACTTAAATAAAGTTCATTAATATGTGTAATATATTCATTAAGTATGGTTATCCACAAATCAGCCTTAAACATACCCCATGGACCAGCAGCTCTTAATCCTGCTAGTGGATTGAATGGGCTCATCACTGCAGCTAAAGCCCTAACCCACAATGGAATGTTAAATTCCAACTCTTCTGGCTTTTCTTTAAAACCCCAGGGATCCACCAGCACAAGATGTTTAACTCTGGAGGGATGTCTCAAGGTATATGCACTTGCCAGGTAGCCACCAAAGCTATGTCCCAGGAGGACAAAATTCTTCAAGCCCACTTGGTGCCGCCACTGCTCAATGGAGGCCACAAACTCCTCCTCTGCTTGTAAGGGATCTGTGCTGAACTTAGGACGAGAGCTACGTCCAAATCCCAATACATCAAATACATAGACGGGTCTCTTCTTAGCAAGGGCATCAATGCTCATGGCCCAGAGAGCAATACCCCCTCCAAAGCCATGCACCATCACCAAGGGAACTTTCTTCCCTTGAGGATTAAATTTCACAGTCCATACCTTTTCCCCACCATCCAAAGGTACATACTTGCCTTCATAAGGAACAGTAATATCTGTCAAACAAAACAGTAAAATAGAAGGAGTTGATTTGAAATCTCAGACAACTACTGTAGAAATGCTGCTGACTTTACAGTGCATTCAATGAAACTAGGACCACCCTGATAATGAAAACCAATCAGCGGGAAGAACTGAAACAATAGATTCCAACATTTTCAGAGCGAGCAAATCAAATGTCCAGTACAACACAATGAAATCGTTCTTGTTCTTTGACTGGTGATGCTAATGCAACTATGGGGTGGGTTAAATGTCAAATTCAAACCGTTATTACTTTCACATGCTTGCAAGTTTAAGAAGAATATTATATGCTGCTCTCAGTTACCATGGGGTCCTTGATTGATTTAGAAGAAAATAAAATAAAAACAAAATCTGGAAAGAGTGTCAAATATTACATCTGCAAATTAAAGTGCCTAGTTCAGGGTTTGAATATTGTTGCATCTTAAAAAAAGCTCTTCAAAAGGTCTCTGAGCAGTTTTGCATGTAACAGACCATTTTTGAAAGACCATTTGCAGGGCTTTTTTTAACATACGTCAACTCTGTATCTCAGAGATTCCAAAATCCACAAGGCTGCATTTTCTTTAAACAACTTGAAAAGATCCGATCCTTCAAGAAAACTTGCGAACTCACAGTGCAACCTTTAAGATATCCTCAATTATCCTCCAGGATTCACAAGGGATTATTTTAAAAATAATCAAATGGGAAAGAACTATTCACTAAAAAAGGAGGTGATTAGTGGTGCACACTAGTTATTAGAAAAAATAATTTTTATCCTAAGATCAATCTTCATTTTTTATAAGCTTGTTATGTAAATGTGTGTAAATATTTTACGTTAAGTTGCGTTAAAGTTTTCATATTATTAAACTTATAGGTATGATCACTCTCAGTTAAATAGAAAGATTTAATATTAACAGCAGCGATTGGTGTGTTGATGAGTAAGACTCAAGACAGATGTTGTTGACCTGCTACCTATTCGACATTTATTACTTTTGCACCTTAAAAACAACATATTAATTAAGAGCTCACACTTAAAAATTCGTTCTTCTGCGGCTTCTAGCAACCTCTGGGAAGTTGGCTTCCATGAACATCTCCTTCGCAACCCGACAGTACTAGTTGGATTAATGGAAGAATCGACGAGGCTAGGAATATAATAATAATTGCGATATGGACTTTAGGCGACAACATAACACTTTTACAATTACTCCATAAAAAATATCAGGTAAACTTGACGCCATACCTTCGATTTTCGCTTTCTGGTATGTCTTGAGATAAGACTGTGGTCATTGCTCATGTACAGTAATCGAGATCACATCAAATTCAAAACTTAGAATTCTAACTTGTATCAGTCATTCACCTGCTAAATAAATCTATTCCATCTTCATGGACGTCATTCACCAAAGGGTTCCTGATTGGTTCTCCAACTCCCTTTTTCAGTGACCAAGCAAAATGCAAATGTCTAAAAATAACAAACTACGTAATGACATTGCGAAACAAAATTTTTCTTACGTATGTCACGTATGTCGCTTAGTTCCCAGGTTCACTCAGTGTTAGTAAAGAAACGCCTGTCAGTTTGAGTAATCGTAAGGACCCATGATTTTGAACTTTTTAGGCAGTATTTCAGTTGCTAAAAATGGATTATCTTACGGAAGATGGAAAAAATGGCAAGTGGATTGTGTGCAAGTTTTGTCAGTCAAAGGTTTTAAGACCA
>NC_090892.1:53102827-53125327 GCF_036669925.1 Montipora capricornis | reverse complement strand
TATCCCCTAGACAAAGAAATTGTCTCTAAATTAAGAATGAAGCAAACAATGGGTTAATCCTTTCCCTCCTAAGAGTGACACTTATAGACTTTACTATGTCTAACGCCAGACGATTTTACTTGTCAATGGGGGACTCTTCAGGGGCGACAAGGTTAATGTCCCACATATGACAGCAAGGGTTGTATGACAGGGCTTCCGATTTATAGTCCTTTGGAGATGTTATTACAAAGGCAGCACTTTTCCTCAGTTATTTTAAAAACCTGAGTGTTGGTCTAGCCAGGGTTTAAACCTGGGATCTCCTGCAAGGCAATCTGATTCTCAACCAACTGAGCCAACCGGTCAGAGGTTGTGCTTGCTAACTTGTACTGCTATACTGCCAGAATTAAAACTGTCCAAATGTTGACCCAAACAAATGAATGAAGAGCTAGGAGTTGTGCAAAAAGGAAGGGAAATTTGTCACAGTTGGCAAGTAGCAACAACTAATTCAGGATGCAGGGCTCACCAGGGTTCAATTCCCAGACTAGGCACCCTGCTCCAAGAGGTTTTTTTTAGTACTCTGGTTTTCCATTTGATTTGATTTGCATTAATTTGCTGATTTCAGTTAACAGCATCCACAATAGACCTCTTTACATTTGTGTGCTTAGTCACCTGGCCTTTAAATGAAAACGAAGCTGGTGTTGACCTTGTTATGATACAGACCTCTCTCCTTTTCTTATGTTCAGGGTTGGACATTAGCACTCGCCCGTTCGCCCAGGTGTAAAGCGCAAACCATTGATCACTCGCCCGTTTGGCGAGTAAGACTTTTGTCTCCAAGAAATTATTTAAATTGCGAAATAAACACTGCTTTGTACATTCCATTTTGCCAAGAAAATCCCTAACCATAAACTTACCATTTCTATTTTACAAAGTTTTATATTCCAAACTGTCTAATAAAATTAATTGACGTTAAAAGGCAACAGTGGGCTTTGTAAATAGACAAATTATGTGAAATATGGCTTCCTGGTCAGTGATATTGCTGGTCACTATCGAGCCATTGGTGACCTGGTAAACAGGTGCCTTAAGACTGCTTTTGGGCGAGTGCATTGTGAGGGTCACTCGCCCGAATGGCGAGTGCTCTCAACCAACCCAACCCTGATGTTAATGATGTTGTTATGCTAATTAGTACATATTTACATAAGAAAAACGGTGAGGGTTCTATCAAAACAAGGTCAACTCCAGCCTCACTTTCATTCAAAGGCCAGGTAACTAAGCACACAACTGTAAAATGGACTATTAGTGCTCCAGCACTAGAAGACCAGACTCTTAAAAAAAAGTTCCCTTCCTTTCAATGATCATGACTTGTATGATCCAATTTCAGGATGAGTTAAAGAATATTTCTCTACATGTATGAAAAGATGGTATTTGTCACCTTTGCTGGTCCATCATTTTCCACACTCTGAATAATAACAGGAGCAGAGCCAATCACACTGAAACCATATCCGCCATTTCTTCTCTTCAGCTCAATCGTTTTTGGTGCACTCCACCCCAACTTTGCATTGAAAACATGCACTGGACCCTTAAATTTGACAAGAACTTGTGTTACAACAAAAAGTTTCACATAAACAGATGAAGCAGTTTTTGACCAATTGTTTTGGTCAACACAATTTCTGCCAAAATCAGGAGAACGCATGTTTTATGAGTCAAATGAGTCAATGAGTCAATGAGTCATGAGTCATGAGTCAATGGACTCACAGTCAATATAGCAATAATTTGTTGATTAAGCCTAAGCCCTCGGCAGATATTGTGTTGTAGGCGGCCAAATAGCCAGCTAGCTGACGGCACATTTTGACTGGGCTGTTAACTTAATCCACGATTAGCATAAACTATGGTTTCAATTTTTCAACTTTTGGGTAAAAGTTTCTTTTGCATTTTTTTTTTTCTTTCTTTTCAAGATTGACTTTCTAATGTAAAATTGTGCAGAATATCAGCATGGAACAACATTTGGGAGTAGAGAAATAAACTCCTTGCTTAAATTTTAATCTGCGATTAGCATTAAACAGCTTTTGAACAAGCCCTGATCCTAAAGTTAAGATAAACAGCTGCATTTACCCTCACTGATAAATATCAATAACCCTTAAACTTACTTTCTTACAAAAAAAAGAAAGCAAAATTTTAATGCTTAGACTTAAGGGACACTTCACGTTGGATGTCAAAATTAAGCATGCATCTAATTATGTCCATCCCTGGACAGAAGTGAAACTTGTTGTTCTTAAGTTGTTAATGCATATAGGGTAAGTGGCACTTGTTGCAAGAAAGTCAGCCACAATCTTCCATTTTGACCACAGTCAAACATTCTTAACTTCAGAATTATTTTGACTATTTATGATGTTAACCCATTCACCCCTAAACAGGCCATACTTAGTATTTTACTCTGTCTAATGCCTGACAATTTTCCTCACCAATGGGGAACCCCCAGGAGTCAATGGGTTAAATGGAAGAATTTTAAAAAAATTGTGAAATGCCTTAGCCCCTGTTGATTCTATGATTGTAAGAGCAGACATTTGTTTTTGACAGCTGTATCATGTTATCTTTTCCAAAAAGGAAGGTTTTACTTGAGCTAGTGGTCCTTTCAACTGAGACTGATAAAGGTTAACCAAAATTTACAACACTACAGCTTACCAGCCTATGGAACAAGTCTTCCACTGATGCACTGCTAAAATTTGGTGGAATACAAGTTGCTCTGACTCTTGCCAATGCTGCAAGAAACAAAGACAGTCTCTTTGTTGCGCAAGAAAGAATACCGTAAACACTGGCAGATATACCACACCCTGAAATTAGCTGCTCAAATTTTGGGAAAAACGTTTTTTGAAAGAGATCAAAAGGTATCCAAATTCGAGTATTCTGCATCCACTGTTCATCAAACATAAACTCACTATTAACATTGCAACAGAATATAATTCAAAGTCTTAACCACAATTTTAGCACTTAATAATTATTATAATGAACATCGTTTCCACCAACTTCGACATAATTATGATTGATCTTTTTCTAGTATTTGTCGACAGGAATTTCTTCATTCAACACAGTTTTTCCATAGATTTTTGAATTACATCAAGAACATGACTGGAATGTTCGTACCTTAGTAACCAGCCATTAGATCGGATGCAAAGATGGAAAACTGGAAACCAGAAGCAGCCCCCGATTTCTTGCCATGATTTTTGGAAAAAAGGTGCGGCTTATCTGCGAGTGTTTACAATAATTTATTATCAGCAAAAACAAAGGGTATGCTATGGAAAAATGTGATGAAATATAATATAATAGCAGTAATTTAAACAGTGCAAGATCATTGCTAGCTGTGAAGACTATTAGTGCTGGAAAATGATGGGACAACTGCAGGGTAGTGCAAGTTTCAAAGGATCAATGAATGTGATATGCGATCCATTGTCATTCCCACCTCGGACAGGGGTGGGCATCACAGGATCATCAAAGTCATCTTCTTCTTCCATGGCAACCAGAGTCTCCGTAGTTTTCATTCGAGCATCTTGAAGAGCCTGATAAATAAATTGCAGAGATTTTAGGCCATAAAAGATCAATAGATAAACATCAACCAATGTGTCAATTTTATTGATCATATATTGATTGGTCTGATAATATTATACTACAATATTAGTTTAATCCATGTGCTACAATATCTTCTGATATCCCTGTGCATTGTACCAGTTCATTGTATTAGGAAGTCTCACTAATCAAGCAGAAAATGTAACAAATCGTCATGTTGGCAAAGTACTGTCCAATCAAGTAACTACTAAGTTGGATGTAGGTTACAGTTCACTTTGCAACCAGGTTGATGCCACTCTGGTTTGGGGAATTATGAATGTAGCTTAAAAAGTTACACTTCAAAGACCTAAAATTTGACAATCCATCATTATGACTACCAGAACCACTGCCCCTGGTGTCCCAGACATTGCTTCTCCGCACTATTTACATCCTAGAGTCCACCGACAAATTTTAAAACTCCTCATTAGGACTTCTCAAAAACTAGTAGAGTCAGGAGGGGGGGAGGGGGGGAAACCTGCCAATCATTCAAAAACCGTAACAGGCATGCCCAACATGTATCAACGTGACCACTTATGTTTGTGGAATGAAAAGCATATTTGCAGTGTCAGAAGCTACTTGACCTGGGAAATAGTATTTAATTGCTGCGGAGCGAGTGCAGCGAGTGAGCAGCAACATATTGTGAATTTATGAGAAGGTAGGACGAATTCTCGAATTCACCACTTTTTCCCAGAATGCATCATAATTTGGCCAGAATGCACTGCGCCATTCACCAGCTTTTTTTTTAAGCAGAATGCCGCAAAAGCATAGGAACCAAAAATTCTATTTTAACACTCAAAAATGCGAACTAAGTAAGGTAGAGATTTTGTTAGCTTGCTTTATGCAAAACAAAATTGTTGCAAAAGTAAATAAATATAATTGAAACACAGTTTTTAGGAAGAGCAGAAGAACGTTTTCAGGACGGTCGATTGAGAATAAAATATTTTGCCATCAGCAACAAAATTTACTACATGAAAATAACATTAATTTTGAACTGCGAACATAAAGGGTTAACATCAGCGAAAAACATTACATTTTGGGAGATTTTTGCTATGTTCAATTTTGTTATGGTACTTTTGGCTGCACAAGTAAATCGCAAAATCGAAAGTGACATCGAATTCAGCAGGTGCCATGATCAAGTTACTGCAGTGTGTTTACTTGCAACACAATGAAGTGTTATAAAGTTTGACAAGAAATGTGTGAATTCAATACAAAGATCACAATCGCCCAACTCTCAAGGTTGACAATTATTGTTTCTGCAAAGTCAAAAATTTACTATCCAAGATGAGGTTATTTATCACCAAGTAACTCCATCGTTTTGGAAATAGCAGCTACTTTATTATTCATCAGCGTCACAATTTTTGGCTGATTTTGGGGCTCATTTTGTTGAAACTCAACCACGCTTCCAACAGACCTGTTTATTTTCATGACTTACCCAAGCAGCGCACTACCACAAAAATCCTGGCGTATCACATTTCAACCCACGTATGCAAAATTTTGTTTAGCATGAAAATTACACATGATATTAAAATTCAAAAAGGCTGGAAATCTCACAAAAACCCTTTTCCAGCATAAAAGTTATTGAAACAAACAACAGATTTGCTTTTAGAGGCAAAAGACCCTTCCTATTTCAATTGCGTGCATGCTAACAAGAGACACAATCCGTGTCACAAAGCATATGCAATTAAATAAATTTCTGACAGTTCACATCAAACCCTTTTCTAAAGAACCTTGACCGTAAATAATGAATTGCCATAGTTAATGAACCACAAAAGAGACAACAAGCTTTCACTCAAATACTTCTTCACTGTCACATTTCCAATTTTTTTACCTTTACAGAGTTGAGTACAAAATAAATGTAAATTGCCAGACAACTTAGATGCGACTTCAGTAAACACTGTGATGCATTCAAGGTGTTTGATATTCCTTCAATGTTTGTTAAATCCATAAAAAAATTGCCATTTGATTTCAGTGTTGTATATAATACCAAGTTAGTAAAATATTAGAAACAAAACTCACTTGATATCCAGTGGCAAAAAATGAAATTGTTGTAGCAGACCATTACTTGTCGCTTTAAAGATTCCAGATATTTTTCACCGCCTGTTTTGTATGTTTTGTTTAAAGATGCCCTAAAACACCATTTGCGCTACAATGACTTTCGACGCCATTGCAGGTTAATTAAATGTTCTCCTGTGTACACCAGAGAAATCTATGCATTATCCCAACCCCCTAAAACCTAACAAAATACACACAGAAGACTCCGTGCACAAAGACACCCTTTTAGCAGGGAGCGACAGGCAAGACAGAGAAATATTACCCATTTTCCGACTGGGATTGCCATACTGGCAACCCAGTAAAAAGTGTACATGAATCAGTAGAAACAGAATGTTCTGCAGCATTACTATCTGTTAGATACACTAGTTCTAGCTTTCAACCTTTGTTTACTGACTCTGATACCATCCAGACCGATAACGTGAAGGGCCAGCTTTGTTGAAGGTCAGTAGAGCAGCCAATCTTGAAAATGCGTGTGACAGACACATGTTGAGCTATTTTCCCAGTTGAGTGTGCCGCAAAATATTTCTTTTGATGTAGTGGAGAATCACGGTTTTCGTCGTCTCAGGAAGATATTGAACCCTACATTGAACTGTGGAAATTCTAGAGTTTACTACACAAATAATTTCAATTTCAGGCTGACCAAAAAGGGGTTAAAGGAGAATTCAATTGCAATCCCTATGCAATTTTGCAGGAAATAAAAACTATGGACTGTTTCACGACTGCCATAACGATTATTTTTATAGCTGCTTTTTTCAAGATATGCTTGAATTTTCATTACAGTATTTGTCCCAAGTGTTATGCGTGTTACGAATTAAACAACCTGTTAATTTTATGGAATTTTCCGTTTTAATGTTCTATAGCGGCAGTTATTCTTGTAATATAGAATTTGTTTTCTGTTTGTTTGGAAAAAAACTAGTACTCAGTCTCAATCCGTCAAATTTCTTAACTGGGCTTGGTTTAAGGCTTTGCTGCTAGCCCCCCTCCCCCCTGAGGAGAGTATTGCTCTATGACATGTACATCACTCAGAAAACAAAATTTAATGCTATATTTCAAGAATAACTGTGGCCATAGAACATTAAAACGGAAAAATCCATAAAATTAACAGGTTATTTAATTCGTAACACGCATAATACTTGGGACAAATACTGTAATGAAAATGCAAGCGTACATGTATCTTGAAAAAAGCAGCTATAAAAATTATTATCGTGGTGGCAGTCGTGAAACAGTCCATAGTTTTTATTTCCTGCACAATTGCATAGGGATTGCAATTGAATTCTCCTTTTTGGTCAGCATGAAATTGAAATTATTTATGTAGTAAACTCTACAATTTCCACAGTTCAATGTAGGGTTCAATCTCTTCCTGAGATTCATGATTAAACAACAATTAAATCTCCCAAAAAACAAAAGAAATTATTGCAATAAGCTAATTACCTTTTGTAATCCTACTACTTTTCTGCAGTGTCTGCAAATCTGTCTGGCTTTCATGGCTTCCTCATGAGATTTTAATGCAGAATGCAAGTGCGCCTTGGCTGAAAGTGAGAAAATAAAAACATCATGAATACAACTTTGCATTATTATTATTATTATTATTATTATTATTATTATTATTATTATTATTATAGTTATCCATAAAAGAGTTTAAGCAATGGAGCTAGCAACATCTGCAAGGCTGTAACTGCAAAATGATCGCCTGGTGATTGGTGCAACTCCTTTTGAATGGAATATGTCTCCTGAATGTCCAGAATTTAATGTTACGTGAATACAATAAAAATAATTATTGAAAACTTCACGGATAAATTATGTCACCGGAAAATTAATATCCCCTCTTGTTCAACTTACAATGATGCTATAGCACAGTGAATCAGATTCATTGTACTAAACCCGGCCATTGTCCTGTGGCATTCATGTCACTATTGCTTAAGCTCCCTTTTAAGTTGCTTAATTTATGCCTACATGTCTTTATTGGTTCTGTATGTTTGCATCAATGCATAACTTCCAGGTTAATTTTTATACAAAACAATTAACTATGAGAAAACCTGTGTGTATCCCTACAATACATACATGTAGCTTTTAAAATGGAAGAAGCCATCAAAATCAGAAGTAAAATAAAAATTGTCCAAAAAATACCTTGCTTAGTTCGGTTAGTGTCATTATCAGACTGAGAGGTCTGTAGCAATGAAACAGCTATTTCTTTGTGCATTTCATCATCAGAATCTCCTATGCAGAAGAAAAACAAGAGGCTGATCAAGAAACACATTTGGCATGCCCACAGATTTTGCAGGGGAATGACATTATACGAGAAAGGGCCTGGGATTGGAACAGGCGCAAGACAGGTCCACGCTTATCTGTTTTACCCTGGGTATCAAATGCAAATCATAATCTTGGACTACGGGCACTACTACTAATAACTGGAAATGAAGCTTACCAATGCTTTTCAGAAGCCCGTCAGCAACAAAATAATGAGCCAAGGCTTTGTAGTGAAGACACATGATCTAAGAATAAAGGTAAACTGACATGATGTCTCTAGCTAAAATAATACATTCTTATAATATTATACAGACTGTGATGACAATATTAAATTATTGTTAATAGTAAATGCCAAATAAATCACTGTGTGAAAGCCAAGATATGAACAGTCACAAACCAAGGATTTCATAGGTCAAAACATCGAGTGCTGTTAAATAGGGTTAAATGCAATTTAACTTAGCTAACGACCAGGAGCAAGTTGCACAGTTTGTCTGGCGTGGCGTGGCATTGCGTTGCGTGGCGTGGCGTTAGCGTTAGGGTTTATCAGTATTTTGGGGGTGTGCCTGCCGCGTTTTTTAGTGTGTGTGTGTGTTATTTGCATGTGGGGCTTTTCCGGGGCGTCTTCCGGCAGTTCTAGCGGTCAGCGGTTCTTTTGCATATTTTGTGGGTGCCTGCGCATGTCCTCGTGGTTTTGTTTGGCTCAGCCCTCCTCTCCCTAATTAGGGGAGTCAAGGCCCCTCCTTTATAGTTTTTCCATTGAACTCACTGTTCAGTGTGACGGGTACTTGATTTGGGGTCTGGTGTGGTGGGCGGGGCTCGTGGCTGTGTTGCGGGTAGGGCAGGCTTATGGGGTGTTCCACGGACCTGGGTTTGGGTCGTTGGTACCAGTACCCAGATCCTTGGGCACCCAATCTCCATTTGTGACACAGGCGTTAAGTACTATTATAAATGAAAATTCAGACAACTTACGGACATCATGTTTTTCCAAGAAGAAGGGACACAACAAAGGCAAATTCCTGTATTCATCATCATTTGAGCCTTCTTATACTTATGACTGATCTAAAAATATAATGATACATGTAATTACTGTAATTAGTGAGGGACTCTACATACCTCTAAGTTGAAAAAAAGAACACAAAATTGCAACTTAAAGGAGAGCATCTCCCATTGATGGGTAAAATTGTCTGGCATGAAAGGGCTAAAATAATAATTATGAACAACTATTAAATGAAGTGAAGATGGCTAGTGGCACTACAATTTAGCTATTTTGAGCAATGACATGCTTGTGTTACCAAAACAGTTTTCAATTGAGTGTTGAAAGTAATTGCATTGGTATTGCATTACTTCACTCAGTGATTGGTTCAAAGTTCTCCCGCCACTTTTTCAACCAATCAGAAGTGAAACCAAAACCAATTGTGGATTGTGTGTGCACATTTTCCTGCGCTTTCTGTCGGCTATGTGTAATTACTTCGAGTTTTGATTGGTTTACCGGATTGCCTCCGTCCTTTTTGATTGGCCAAAGTAATAATTTACTTTGGTTTTGTCATGAAACTGGCTCTAAATAAAAAAACATGTTCAGTAAATATCCACTACTGAGGTGAATACTGTAGTTGTTTTAGCATTATACTAAAACAGTGATATAATAAAACACAAAAAGATCATTTTAACTCATTTCTTCTTGCGACGATTACAATACCCTGGGCACAAAATCCCACAAGTTGCTTGGCAAAAATAGCAAAGGAAATTTGGAGTTTGAGAGGCCAATCAGAGTGTGCCTTCAACAATATCTACTGTTTTAGGTTATACTAATCTCATCTCATCCCTACCTAAAAAAAGCCTAAGGTATTAGTTGTATTTAAAATTTAAATTTAAATAATTATAATTATTTTATTTTTATTTTAATTGTGAAGCACCTTTGGGTACTTCATATAAAAGGTGCTATATATAAATATTATTTAAACAATTATTATTTGTCAAAGGCGAGATGAATATCACGTATTATTAAATTCTCAACCTCGGATAATGCATTTCGCGTGCTCTGATTGGTTCACTCAATCTCGGTTATCAGCTCATATACCTTGGTTTGACCTTATATGGTAAATGATTGCGTTAAGCGTTGCTAAACTAAAAACGATTTCGTCGGAATGCCAAATTTCTCTTTGAATAAAGCCAAAAAGGAGAAAAAAAACTTTTTTTGTGGAAAGTTTGGATCAATTCCGACGTTTAGAAGTACGCGAAAAGGAAAGAAATGTTTTTGTGTTGAGCCTGCGTCTGTCTGACAACAAGGTATTACACAACATCGGATCAGTTCTCATCAAGTTTTTTTCGATTTCGCTCGGATTTGCTCGCTTTTTCCGCTCGTATTTCGTACTTCCAAATTTTTGGAGTTGAACGAATTTAATAAAACAATTATTCCATTCGCGCTTGTTGGATATGAGACTGGTTATAGCCAACTCGGCGCTACGTGGCCTCATTGGCTATTTACCATCTCATATCCAACGCGCGCTTATGGAATAATTGTTAAATAATCACCTCACATGCAACCAGTCAGCACAGATAATTTTTAATAATCATCTACATGTAATGAGTATGTAATTATAAGTCTAATATTTTATTATTAATAATATCATCATCATCATCATCATCATCACCTCTGCACACTCTTCAGCCGCACTAATTTGGTCTGCCAATGTATCATTGGTTCCTTCAAGGACATGTTCTTCCCAAATGCAGAGCTGTGATTGAGCCTAACAGAATTGCACCATTAATTAACGACAGAAATTATTATTTTATTTACGGTTACCTGTCAGAGCAACAACTCAGATTGTTTGACTGATCTTCTGATTCTGCCATTATTGAGCCATGTGGATGTACCAAGAGATCAAAGCCACAGTTTCATAGATGATTATTGCTTAACGAATACAGTAAAATTGTTGCATGGCAGCACTAATTTGGTCTACCAATGTATCACTGGTTCCTTCAAGGACATGTTTTTTCGAAACGCAGAGCTGTGATTGAGCCTAACAGAACTGCATCATTAATTGATAGAAATTATTATTTTATTTACATACAGTTACCTGTCAGAGCAACAACTCAGATTGTTTGACTGAACTTCTGATTCTACCATTATTGAGCCATGTGGATGTACCATGAGATCAAAGCCGCAGTTTCATAGAATGGTTGCAAAACTAAACCCCATACTCAGCTCCCTTAATTTCTCATCCACCTATCCACAGCTATGCCCTGTAATAAGCCCCTTCTGCTCTACAAAGCAAGACCTGTAGTTGACAATATTGGCCATGGGATACTACAAACAAAGAAATACTATGAAAACAAATTAAAGGACCTCACCAGCATAACGGCCATTAGCATGTCCATTAACTCCATTGTCAAGTCAGCAGTTGGCGAATTGATAAAGTTCTCTTTGATTAATTTGAAGGCACCTGAAAATTAAAAGTCAGTTAAAAAACAACCTCTACATGGCAATTAGACAGTGCGTTTGTTGCACGAGGATCTTGTTGGGCAAAAAAGGTGACTCGAGTTCTAGTTTTCGTAAACCATACTCATTCCCTTAAGGTTAAAGTGTAATTTTAAAGCCACTGACACCTGAAATGCCCTACGACAGCATCAGTTGACAAGTAAAATCATCTGGCATTGGACAAAGTCAAAATTTGTTTCAAAAGTCTCACACCCAGGGGTCAATGGGTTAACAGCGTTTGTACGTGCCAGTTACGGTCAGCAACACTGCCAGGTCAGTGCATGTGCCAAGATTACCCGTGCTTGCGTGCTGTAAGGCATTACCGTTGTAGTCGTGTAGTGTTCCAAAAAGAGTGTCTGTGGAGTCCCATGGGTTACATTGTACTTTGACAGCCAATTTTCTGGCCTGATTTAACTTCAAATGGGGTCTCCTCTGTTGTAATACTCAGGTCTTTTTAATTAAGCTATTGTTCACATCTTGGGAAAACTTAACTGCCAAAAATATTGTAGATTCTTACCCAATTGGGCCAACTGATCAGATTGGCTGATTAATGCATGTCAATTATGCCCTCACAGTGTTAGTAACAAGCTGTAAGCCTCCTACCTGCTGCATTGTTAAAAGCATCAATGGCCTTAGCAAGACCTGACTGGGTTCTTCTGTCCTGTGCAAATTTGAAATCAATGTGATTACTCAAAAAAAAAAATGATGACCCGTTCTAGGTTAATTTTTATGCAAAACTATTAACCATGAGAAAGCCTACATGTAATACATAGCTTCTAAAATGGCAGAAGCCATCAAAATCATACGTTGAATAATTGTCCAATTAATCATGACACTGGTAATGGTTCTTTGCTTTTACCCTTTTGAGGAGCTGGGATGAGGAAGTTGTGAGAGCACTCAGCCTTCCACCCATGTGCCCCACGTTGAATTCCTGGTCTCTCCATCCCATGCACATGTAAGCAGCCCAGTGAAAATGTTTTCGAGTAGTAGGCAAGCTGGCTATAGTAATAGGAAGGAGAGGAGGGGCCTTCGGACACTGCTGCAAGGGCCGGAGCCCCTTGCATGCTACGCAGGTCAGGGCGCTTGCTCCCCTGGGAAATTTTGAAACTATTGGCTTCAAATGGTTGCATGTGGTGCATTTTAGGGTAAACTGAGCCCATATTAGATAGCATTAAGATAACAGTAATGAAGAGTCACACAAGACTTCCGATTTTCAAATTAAAGTTACATTCCACCAGAAGTATTATTGGAAAAAAGGATAACTTTTGTACAAGCAAGTACTTCTTAAAGTGCCCCTGTAATAAAAAAAACCACTTCCTTTTTTCCTTCTGATTTTTAAAGTGTGTTTGCTTAACACCTGACAGGCAAAATTTTGAGCTTTGATTTTTATCCAAAGGTCGTTTACTTTGAGTGTAAGTTTTGGATTTCACGGTCCGCCATTACTCACGTTCAAAACTGACCGATTGGACCTCAGAGGGTTGGATCCAGGGAAAAGTGACGTCAGAGGCTCACTAGCTTAAAATTTCAGCGTGTGAACGCAGCTTATTATATATGCAAGGCATGAGTTTAAAAGTATGAAAGCCCAAAACCCCCCTGCTGCATATTAATTCTGCGGCGTACACACGTATTGTATTCTTAAACTAGTGAGCCTTTGAAACATTTTCTCCTCGATCCAGCTCTCTCAAGAACATAATGTTAGTAATGGCAGACCATTAAATAGGAAAATTACAGTTAAAATAAAGAGGTGCCTTTTTGAAATCAAGGCTTAAAATGTGGGTCACTTAGTGTTTTGTTAACATAGTTTTGAAATCTAAAGAAAAATATGAATTGATTTTTTGGTCACAGGGGCACTTTAACCGTGAAAGTGAAAAACTCAGTTGCTGAAAGTTGACTCATAATATAATAATTATTATTATAGATCTTCAAATCATTTGAGCAATATATTATCTCAATGCAAAGCTATGGTTTTCCAGGGCTATTTAACAACTGATATAGTTTAAAAAAATTTAAGCAATTTGCGGAGTCCCTGCACCAACGTGACAAGATCGTTTGGACGCCATCTTGTTTGTACCTGCAAGGACCATGACCGCTGACCATCCGTTTGGCGCGCTTTCCCATGCCATTAGCACACAATGTTCAAGGCGTTCCTATAGAAACGATTGTGTGCGACTCATGCACCTCCGGTTTACGTGGTGTATCTTTTGAATACAATTTGAACTGGAAGTTTTTAAGAGACCTTATAGCCTGAGAAACGATGAAGGCTTGCAGTATGCAGTTGAAACGTAGTGATTAAAGGACAACATAGTAGGAGAAATGATAATACTTTATTAGTATAATTTGTACTTTATAGTTTACAGCGATGAACAAAACCTTGAAACAACCTCATCCTGAATACAAGTCTGGTCAAATCTGAATTTGACGTCAGCGGCAGATATTGTGTCATAGGCGGCCAATTGTAAATAGCCGGCTGCTGGCACATTTTGACTGGCCTGTGTAGGTAGAGTTTGCACTGAGGTTTTCTCTAAACACTGTGGTTTTTGCTTCTCATCAAAAAAACCATCACTTCAATAATCCTTCAATTTGAATTCATCTGCTCTTATTTGACATGTGGTCTTCTTATTAGCACATGGCATTATAACATTACTATCGTGTTCACCGAAAGAATTAGCTGTGTTAAATCAAGTGATTATTGACCACAATTACAGTATACAAGAACTACATAGCTAAAAATGGAATATTTTCATTGAAAACTTTCACAAAAATTGCATCATTATTGCCTTACTTGTTTTGCTCCAATTTGACTCCAGATAGATCCAATGTTGAAGAGAATGCTGGCCTGTGTGAATCAAAAAGGCATCTTCACTGAGACTATAGTTACACTGATAACAATTATTTACTATTGCTGTACAGTTTCAAAATCTAAATCCTTCATTGGCCAATGGCAGGATTACATAATTATTAAATTGTTTAACTCCCTTTTTGGTCTTTGACTGGAAAAGAACTATGTAGCCATCAAAGTTTGGTCACTTCTTTCTTTAACTTTATTGTGGGTCAATCTTCTCTTTGCTCTCAATGTAGTTTAAGCTTTGTCAGGCAATTATATTCCTTACCACTGAAGGGCGACAGTGTATTATCAAGGAGTCAAGTGCATATCAGGCAAGATAGCAGCAAAGAGCAACTAGTGTGTTTAAGGCAGTAAGCAGCATTTGGCAGGGTTCTGCACACTCTAAGTTATAGCTTCAAGAAGCATAGTAATTTTCATGGTGGCCCCTTTCTGTGGATTACATGAACATTTATCATACTCCTTCCCCCTCCTCCCTACCCATTTCCCACTTTTTCCGCTGTTAATGTAGTATGACAAGTGCCTGGACAACTTGATACAGGGGCCAATTGCTGAGTTACCAGGACTGACAACCATTCAAGGGATATTCTGAGTCCACGGGGGTCGGGTGGTCACAGTAGAGGCTCTCCCAGGCATCCCAAACACCAATCTTTCAGACAGTGTGATGCAGTTGTCAAAATTAATATTAATTATCAACCAGATGTCTGGCCACATCACTTTATAAACATAAGAATGTCCAAACCTTCTCAAAGGCAATAGATTTTTGTATTTTTGGTAGACCAGTAGTGGTATCAAACCTATGGAAATACAAGTCATATTTATTAAACAGTATCTACACTACAGGTAATTGCAAAAATTTACACATTGGTTATTCCAAATCACTATAATATCAATCAGGGCTCAAAACTGTGACCAACAGAGTCACATTTTCCCTTTGCAATTAAAATAATAATTATCTGGAGAAGTCGCAAAATAAAAGGGTTAGCTTTGCCATTACTTTTTCCAAAAGAAATATTAAAAGAAATGAAAAATTATTTTGTTTCCTGCCAGGCACTTTTGTTAGATCTGCAGATAGCATAACTTAGCTGCAATGTTACGTGTACAACGCCTGGATCATTCAGCATTTTCAGTGGGTTCTTTACACACAAGTACTGCAGGCTCATTTTGTTTTGTTAAATTTCTGACAATAAAATAGAGCAGAACGACTTTATGACTAAAAATTGCAACAATACTTTTTTTTTAATTTCAAGCCCTGTAAATAACTAACACTGATTTGCATGTCTTTTAAAAGTGATAACTTCCTTAAATCAAGGACCAACTTTGCCATATTAAAAATTCTGAACATCAAACATGGAAGTACTTTTGCGTAAGATAATAATAATATTATTATTTCTTGAAAAGTTCCCTTTTTCCTGAAAAAAGCCAACCACAAAATTTATGACAACGAATGATAAAAGTTAAACTGGAAGGGTATTTTTAAGATCGTCAAAATGATACACTGACAAAAGAATCAAAGAGATCTCTGACTGATGTGATGCAGAAACATGGTAAAGTGTTCCATTTTTCATCTTTAACAAAGACTTCCTGAGATTGTGGTGCAATCTACAAGATCAATCTTTTGGCACTAGCTGTATTGCTAAGTTTGATCAAAATCGTGGGTGTGGCTTATATACGAGACCACTGCTTTCAGAGGGAGTAAGTAGCTGGTTTAAATAAAGATTTATTTAAACATCTTCAAGGACTGATCATTCCAAAACTCTCCACTGCGTGCAAGAAAATACAACGCTATTCGGGAGAAATCTCACAAGGCAAATGGCCGACTGTTTCGTTACCCTTCATTACTTGCATGACCTGTCTATCCATGGGGTTGTAAACACGCACAGCTGATGTCCATGTTGTTTACTGATTGTGATGAACAACTCGACTCAATCCAGACTCTTTTCTGTAAATGACTGGATGGTTACTAAGCAAACTTGCATCGTTCCCTGTGCTTTTCAGTCATATTTCATTGTTTTCATTTCAACTTTGGGCTTTAACAATGAAAACAACTGTTGTCAGCCCCAAGAATTAAGGAAATCAACATAAGATAAGCCTTTAAAAGGTATTTCAACAGTTGAATAACTTCTTAAGGTTGTGGCAAATACACAGCATTAGATTTTGGCAAGTTTATCACAAACAACTACGAACAAACAACTTTTTTGCCAGAGTGCTTTTTTCAAGTTTTTATTTTTTTCTAAAAATCATGCTTGAAATTTGGGAATTGGCTTATCTACTCGTGAGTGCAGCTTATAAATGATTTTTTTGCGGTATTACTATTGTCCCAACACTAACCAGTGAAAGTAGACAGGCATGATGTTTCCCTTTCCTTTCCCAAAGAACTTCCTTTCGACAAAATACAGTTGATTGTAGTACATAAGCAAGGCATGAACACCAGTCTCATCTCTGTTAACTCTACTAACAGCTTCCTGCGAAAACACGGAAAGGTAACTTCAAAGCAGACACCCACAGATTTAATTTCCTTTAGACAAGTTTGCACAGGATTCACCAAACAGCACGTGTAGTAGTTATTATAATTGTAATTAATTTATGAACCCTGTGGCAATTTCCAGGGGGGTTCATTAAAGGCTGCACACGGGGCAAATTGACCATCATTCATCTGTTCTGCTTACTTTATTATAGTCCTAGCAGTTCAGTATGGTGATGGTTGGCACCTGAATCAATTTACAATCTGCCTCAAAGATTGTTAGGACACCTGGCTAAAAGAATTAACCCACTGACCCCTGACAGTAAAAATCTATTGTCTGAACGATTTTATTCATCAATGGGGAGGGGGGGGGGGGGGGTTCCTAGGGCATTTGAGGTGTGAATGGGTTAAATCAGAACTGTTTCTATTTTCAGAGATTTTCACAACCTCTCATTTCCCCTTTAAATGTTGACTGCATAGGGCAATCTGATGTATCATAAATACCTTAATACGTCAACACCTCAGGGGGAGAGGAGAGGAGGAGAGAGCTTGGCAAGTCAGAGGGGTTGTGACTGATCAAGGGTAAGTATCCCAACACTTCTCATGAAGATACATGTAATACTGTATTATTAAAATTTAATGGAGTCTGAACAAGTACATACAGCTTTAGCTCAACCGTAGATCTTCTGATATATTGATAAAGTAGAAGAACTGTACTGATAAAGTATTCTCGTTCAGTTTTTCTATGTTAACCTAGACTGTTCACAGTCCCCCATTTTCCCCTTTGATTGTCAGGATCAAGCACAAACTGCCTCCATCTTTGTTTTTAAACAGCGAGCATGAACTGGGGAGAGCGAAATAACTACCGAGTGGGTGGGGGGAGTGGAGGGGTTTTAGCGGGACAAATAGAGAGACTGGCCGATCTTTACTGTGACTAGTGTTCAGCGAGTCCCATCTGTCAATTAAAGTACAGACAAGGCTCTCAACTTTCAAAAACAACATGGCTTATCTAGAGAAAGAATCTCAAGAGTCTCAAGTTTTCGAAAGGCTATCTAAGCAACTTGATGGATTATGTAGTCCTAAAATGGATTATGGATTAGGTAGTCCTAAAAAAAGAACAGGTCATGAGTGCATGAAAAGAGCACAGGAAAACAGAGAACTGTAAACACTATAATGTTAACCACTTAGGAAAAGAGCCACACCTTTCTCATGTTTTCAAAGAGATCCAGCTCTTTTTCATACTTTTCTGGTGCATCACTGTAATGATCTAAAATAAAGTCCTAGAAAAACAACAACAACAGCAGCAAACAATATTTTTAATTAATGCTGATCCCTCTGACAAGGCATTTTAAAAATCGGCAGGTTTCTTTTACAGGTCACAGGTTACAGGTCACAGGTCATTGTTTTACTTATACAGAAAGCATCCTAAACATTCATAATAGCTAACCTTAGGCCTAAAAACTTTTCTTTAGGCCTAATTTAGGCCTAAGGTTAGCTTTTATGAATGTTTAGGATACTTTTCTTTAGGCCTAACTAGGCCTAATTAGGCCTAATTAGTCAACCTAAGGCCTAATTAGGCCTAAGGTTAGCTTTTATGACTGTTTAGGATGCTTTCTGTATTAGTAAAACAATGACCTGTGACCTGTGACCTGCAAAAGAAACCTGCCATTTAAAAATCTGTCTGAAATCACAAGCAAAGCATATTTTGTTCTCTTAGTCTTGGAGATACACACACATCCCTTGTACTGGATACCCATACATGTATAAGTCACTCCTCTTTATTTCCATAAGTTAAATTCAACCATAATGGTAAAGGCCATTTTGTATCATGGCATCATTTTATGACCAAGACCAGAATGCTTTGACCAAATACTAGGTCACAAAAATGTTATTCTCCACTCTTGTAAGAGCCAGGAAATTTTGCATCTATTGACAATGGAAGCCAAGCACAATATTCAAGGGTTTCATTAGAAGTCGGTTACTAGCGATGTACTGCCGTCTATGTTCTCAGAAGTCTGCCTTTCACTGCCGGCTACTCTGCCTTGATTTTCACTCAAACTCTTACAAAAGACTAAGGTGACACTGCTTATTTTGACAAGCCCGGGCATCTACTTCAAAACTGACTGAAACCCCTGAATATTCTGGACTTGTTGGTAAATTATACCACCATATATGTACAAAATATAATTATCCTATCATTATCAACATTTCTTGTGCTTCCAGGAGCACATGTCAAGCCCATAGGCTGCACAAGATACAAGTGTGAAGTAAATTAATGCTTTGCACATGGCTTGGTAAAAACCTATTATGCAGATTAGCGAGATAATGCTTAACATTTCCAAATGAAAATTTAATTAATCAATACAATGTACATTAAAAAGCAAGCCAAGAACACAATATTATTTATTATTATTATTATTATTATTATTATTATTATTATTATTATTATTATTATTATTATTATTATTATTAGACCTTTATGGGCATTTAAAACAGCGAGCCCTTACTTGTGAAATGAAACAATAAATTGTGATTGTTATTTTTATCACGTGGGCATGGAGTTGTCACATAGGAAATTGGAAATATTTAGCACTGAATTGAGCAATTCATTAAATTCATAGAGCTTTTGTGGTACAAACATGGCTGGTCGAAAAGACCAGTCTAGAGTCGGAGCCACTCCGAAAGCAACAAAAATTAATACAACACTAAATGGGGTAGAAACGTCTTTGAGGAATGGCAGCAGAAGGCTGCAAAATAAATGTGCAATGTCAGAAGTTGCCGGAGTGGCCGGTCTCAAATGCGAAGATGTGACTGTTTCAGTAGAGCACATGTCATCAAATACACTTAACTATTGGTGGAGCAAATTCGTTTGTGAAGTGATTAAGCAAAATGGAGAGCATTATCCACCCAATTCGCTTCATTTGTTAGTTTGTGCAATTAACTGTCCTTTGTGTGAGACTGGAGAAGAGGATGCATTAAACATTCTCAACAAAGCACACCAGAGGCAAGTAATTTATTACATAATAGTTGTGATTGAAATGTCAAACTTGTGATTTATTAATAAACTTGCACAATTTTACAGCCTTGTCTTTATTAAAGTTCAGCATACTAATTAGGCAAGTTAGAGATCTGGGGGAGGCGCAGTGGCCTCATGGTTAGTGTGTTCAACTCCGGATCGAGTTGTCCGGGTTCGGGGCCTGGCCGGGGACATTGTGTTGTGTTCTTGGGCAAGACACTTTACTCTCATGGTGCTTCTCTCCACCCAGGTGTATAAATGGGTACCGGCGTAATGCTGGGGGTAACCCTGCGATGGACTAGCATCCCATCCTGGGGGGAGCATAAATACTCCTAGTCGCTTCATGCTACGGAAAGCGGAGATAAGCGCCGGCCTTAATGGGCCTTCAGGCTCGTAACAGAGACTTCACCTTTTTTTTATACTAATTAGGCAAGTTAGAGATCTGTATAAAAGTTAAGCTGATTGATAATTCAACTAATTAATAATTATCAACTCCAGCCTTTCCCTGCTGCCTATTCAAACCCTCACCATGCATGTGACCTAAATAGTGTGTTTGTGTTGGCTGTCACCCTTATGCATTATTAATGAACTTTACAACTTGAGTATAATCTTGCCAAAGCCAGTAAACAAGGCAATAGAATTTTTTCTTAATTTGCAATACTAGGGATAAGTGAATTCACTTTGTAATAACATAATAAACCCCTTATAGAAAACCAACTAAACTTGAGATTACTTATTAAAGGGGCATGTCCAAGCTTTGGTGTTATCAGTAGCACATTTTTGTGGTTCTTACTGAACCAGATGATGTTCATTAATCACAGAAAGTACTAAAGCAAATACATTGAATTACTGAGACCCAAATTCGGTAGAAGATACTGCAGGTTTACACAGAAAATATCAAATTTAGTCTTGACCATCGAATTTATCGTACGAGTTGAACACACTAGTTGTCATAACACACAAGTTATCGACAATAGGGCCATTTATACGAGAGAAAAAAAGCCGCGTCTTACTATGGCTGCGGCGTACATAATACACAAAAGGAACTATTTATACGAGTATAAACTCCCAGGCCAGGATAAGCCGCGGCTTGAGAAAGCCGTGAACGTAGATTTTGTTCCATTTATACGGAGTGTTCGCATCTTATATAAGCCGCGGCCAGAGTAAGCCGCGGCTTATTTTCTCTCATATAAATGGCCCTAATGTATACGCATGTGGGAGGCACGGTGGCCTCATGGTTAGTGCGCTCGACTCCGGATCGAGTGGTCCGGGTTCGGGGCCTGGCAGGGGACATTGTGTTGTGTTCTTGGGCAAGACACTTTACTCTCACGGTGCCTCTCTCCACCCAGGTGTATAAATGGGTACCGGCGTAATGCTGGGGGTAACCCTGCGATGGACTAGCATCCCATCCAGGGGGGAGTACAAATACTCCTAGTCGCTTCATGCTACAGAAACCGGAGATAAGCGCCGGCCTGATGAGCCTTCTGGCTCGTAAGCGGAGACTTTACCTTTTTTTAATGTATACGCATGCAGTAGGTTCATAACACAAAGGAAATGATTGCAAAAGTAATTCCAATGAGTAACTCCACTTCCATGGTATTTTCTCTGATTCTTACATCCCTGCTTTCGATTGTTTCAATAAAAATGGAATTAAAGGGGCTGACGAGTGAGTTTGCCAACGCGCAGAGACGTGAAACTCTCCCTTTAAATATGCTCAAAAAACATTTATCCACTCACTTGATAACAGATTAAGAAGGTCAAAAATACATACCCTAAAATGATCTTTAAACTCTAGGTCTTTTGTTTCTCTGAGTCCCACAGCTATCAAAGGTATTTGGTGTTCAACACTCCTACGTGCACATTATTAAAATTAAAAAGAAAGGTCTGGTTTGTTCAATGAATTCCGCAATATTTCGATAAAAAATACCCGTAGGCTGTGAGCTAGACAGTAGAGCAGGCTTTTCTAATTAACACTTGACATGTTGAAAGTGGTTTTCAATGCACCTCTATCAAAATGCCACCATATTAGAAGTGCAGCAAGTGCAGAAAGCATTACCCTCACCCAATTTTTTTAGCTCACCCCAGCACGTTCTCAGTTTCTTCATCCAAGATGGCGCCATAGAGTAAATTGAAGGATTATTCATTACTTTTTACCCAAATACATGTACGTCTGCTCTGCAGGCTAGCTGTGAGTCACGGTTCCTGGTCTACAGGACTGTTACAGTAACTACATGTACCTGTCAAACTGGTAAACATCCAAGGTACTATTGATTCCTTCAAGCTCTTCCTTGAGTGCCTCTAGCTGTGAATTAGCAAAGCTCAGTTCTGTCTTTGCGGCAAGCTTGGTTTTCCGATCATTTGTTATTCTGTCGATATTTAAAGAAATTGAAAATTAAACTTCCAATGTTATGAACAAAAATGACTTCAGTTTACTGTTATGCAGAATGAACTTATTCCCAGAATTCACAATAAATAAACTGCAGTAGGTTCTCAAGACATTACTGGCAGTTAATCCCGGTAAGTACAGTAATTTTTTTTTCAGGACATCAAGTCAAGATACATCATCAGGGAATTTAGAGGGGTCAAGAAGTTCAGCAATGTAACAGTGACCAGACAGGTGATGCATACAATTAGACACTTTCAAAAGAAAGTCCACAGATCATGACAATACTGTACAAAATTAATGTATGTGTAGCTGTGTAGAATAGAGTTTGATGAACTAAAAGGGAAGGACTCTAAGGCAGACCTAAGTGAGGTGACCAGTGTGAGATGTCTTAGGGTTAATTGAAAGCCTCTCTGCACTAATTTCATTATTATTTTGGAAC
>NC_090892.1:53077827-53095327 GCF_036669925.1 Montipora capricornis | reverse complement strand
TGCTTTCGTCGGTAGAGCAATCAAATAGATGACTTCGAAAAATCTCATAATACTCTTTGTGTGTCCCCCCAAATTTTGCATAAGCATTGTTTCCAGTTTCTCTTGGGACTTACAATGGTCCCAAGAGAAAACAAAACCATGCTTATGCAAAATTTGGAGGGACAAACAAAGAGTATTATGGTATTTTCTGAAGTGACCTTTTATGCGCATAGCGCGTATGTCGCCAGGACCTGATCATCCTCCTTTTAGAGTTTGCCACATAACCTTTTTTTTGTCTTTTTCTTGCTTTCTAGATCATCATTTTCAAAGATTATTGCCTTTTTTGCCAAAAAAGCTGCCAAAGAAAAGTTACTGCAAAAAATACTGCAAAAGGCTGTAAGGCTGCAAAGAATCCAAAATTGCTCACTTTGAATCAACTAAGTACTAAAAAGGTGTTTTGTAAATAACAAAAGGAAAGTGCTAAAGAATGTCTTAAATACTGTAATTATTCCATTGATATATAAACACATATAACAAGGTTGGTTCTCTTTGCTAAATTTCTGTTTGTGGTGTTGGCATTGGATAAAAAATTATTTTAATACTTTTAATGATAAGAGGCCAAGTATTGCAGGTAGTGGTACACCAAGAAGAGCCACGTTTGATATTCCTGGTATCAGTAATTACTCACCAAAAACAATGAAAATGATGTCATAAAACCTTCCTTTGTCAGTTCCCATGGTCCACCATACTCTTCCTCGTCAATTTTTTGAAAGTTCGTAAAGTATATATACAACACACCAGCATTTATTAGTACAAATCTATGAAGACAAAAACAACTGTTAGAATAAATTTGTTAGAGTAAAGTGTCTTGCCCAAGAACACAACACAATGTCCGCGGCCAGGACCCAAACCCGGACCACTCGATCCGCAGTCGAGCGCACAAACCATGAGGCCACCGCCCCTCCCAAGAATAAACTTTAGGTTCAGTTAAATACAGTAAAGTAGATGGCACACATAATTTAGCAATACACATTCCAAAATGGTCGCTATTTTAGTATTATTTTGTTTCCTTGCAAATTGGCCCTTTTGACCTCACTTTTAAATGGAAAGAATATTTAACCTTGCGCAAAAATATGGACTGTTGTTTTCGTTTGTGGTTTTGCGGTTACTGGTCACACATGACTGACATCCAAATACATTTGAGTTTTTAACGCATGCTGAATTGATATGAAATGTTGAGGCAGCTGGCAGAGTCTTCTTCCTCTTCCCGACTTATCTCTAGTAGGAAGATCGAAGGAGACTCAGCTCGCGGGGTACTGGCTGAGTAGCTCAGTTGGAAGAGCAGCACCATGCAATCACATGGTCATAGTTTTGAACACTTTCATCCAAGCCTGGGGTTTTCAGGCCTCCTCGCAACTGCTTAAATTGCCTATCTAATTATGATGATCTTCCTTACTTTCATTTCAGTCATTTCCAGAAATGCACCTAATTAGAAGCACGCCAAATTATTTTGACATCCAACATGAAGGGTACCTTATTTTAAGGTATAGGTTAGTGTTGTTTTTAGCTTAGGATAAATACAGCTATTTATCCTTACTTGAGGAGCATCATTCAGGGGTAACTTCATGGCATTTAATAAAATTATTGTCAGTATTCCGAGACATGAGTGATGTTGAAGTTCTGGAGAAGAGCAAGGGGACACTTTGTGACGCTTATTGAAATACGTGAGCATCTAATTACCAGCACTTACATTTCTGGACATATCTCTTTCATTTAATGCTTATACATGTAGCTAGGTAGAAACCTCTCCAACTTGGTCACAACATTAGCCATACAAAATGAAAAATCTCTTACACAGATTTTACAGCAAATTACATGTTTACATGTACATGTATTTCTCACTATTTTTTAAATTTAAATGTACACTTACAATCCAATGGCAAGGATTCCTTTCAGAGGCAAAATACCCCAAATTATACCTAATACAATTGCTAAAATCTGTCTGAACCAATAAATTACATCTAGGAACTCATCCTGAGGAGACAAAGAAGACAAAATTCAGGTAAACTACAAACAAAATGTACTCATAGGTAGAATAAATCATTTAATGCAAAGATTGATCAGAACATCAACATTACTATCCTACGTACATGTAGGCAGCCCCCATCAAGAAGAAATCCAGACAAAGAGGATTAAACCTTGGTGACCCCAGGATTCAAAGGCAATAATATTGGTGCCAGTGGGATAAGCGCCCAAAATTTAATAAATCAAAGACTCTTTCCATAAATGGCAGCAAACTTTATACATCCTTACCCATGACTTTGCTCTCCTTAAATAAAGCATTTAATAGTAATAATTACACATCTAAAGAGAGCCTTTTCTCACAGATCCAAAAGTGCTACAGTGTATTTACATGACATAATTCTAACAATTATGAACAATAAAAAATCAAGAAATGATTCTAGATTTAGCGTAGAAATGGCACTTTGTACAAAACAATGTTTCAAGTCTTAATTATCAGGAATGCTGTCTTCAATCACAATGGAAAGAGGCGGACATTGTTGCAGAGACATAGTTGCTGGCATAATGTCCCAGGGCCAAGTTAACCTAGTCCAGCAAAGTAGCAATATACCCTCTCCCTAACGGGGCTTCAGCACAGGGCTGAAGGGGTGCCGCAGGCAGTAACTCCCCGCCCACAATGCCAAGATAGACAAGGTGTGCCCTCTGCGAAGCCCATTTAGTGGTTTTGCTCCCACTTAACAGGGAGAAAGAATGACCCCATCTCCACAGAGTTTGCAATAGCGAAAAGCGAACATTGCCTGCCCAAAGGGTGAGAGGAGAGAACCCACGAGTGGAGATAGGGGTCAAAAGCATGACATGAGCATAAAGAATGAAAACCAATGGGCATCGCACAGAGACTGGAGGGGGTAGGACCCCGGCACAACACATTTGACTGGAGGGGATAGGACCCTCGCAGAAAACATTTCTGTCAAAATACTCATTAACCATAGTACAACATGAACTTGAAAAGGGCAAAAAGCCCAAAGACAATGTCACAGAAAGCCCTAAAGTGTCGAATGGGCCTTGTTTTTGTTAAATATCGAAAACCAATGGCCATCGCACAGAGACTGGAGGGGATAGGATCCTCGCACAAAACATTTGACTGGAGGGGATACGACCCTCGTGCAAAGTATTTCTGTCAAAATACTCATTAACCATAGTACAACATGAACTTGAAAGGAGCAAAGCCCAAAGCCCAAAGCCCAAAGAAGCCAAATGGGTTAGTTTTGTTTTGTTTTTGTTTTTTTGGTCTGTTTTAACCCTTTGATGTCCAAACCGGCAGAAGAAACATGGCATTAAGCTTAGGATAGTGATTCCACCTACATGCATGTGACTGCCGGCATGTGGCTAACAGAGGAATGGAAGGCGAGTGTATAGAAACACCTGAGAAAAATGGGTTGGGGGAAATAGCGCAAATCGACATGGCCAAATTGGAGGGGATGCCAACACAAAAGTGGCACTGGGGCCATAGGTGAAAACACTGTAGGTTTTAGCCTGCAGTGCAGGCTTTTTTTTGGGAGACATACACTTGTTTGTAAAGGGCCACCATTCTAAAAGCACACAGCCGGTAGAGGATTACCATTTCATACTGTCCTCCTCTCATGGAGTGCAATTTTCTTGACTCGCCTCAGGCCTCTGTTAGTCCCGCTACCAAGATGACTATTATGGTACATTACTGCACGAAAATGTCAGTAAGACACTCTGGTGTTCTCAAAGATTCCAGGGGGATTTGTTAACAGGAGGAGCAGGAGGCCATTGCCTGGGGAACTTTAGACTTTGTTTCCTTGGTATGGGTTGGAATTTTGATTAGCCAGGCGGGAATGCTAGCGGCTCCAGCAGTCGTAGCGCCACCAATTCTACAACTGTGAGAGGCATAGGAGGAGCTGTCACTGTTGCAGAGGTTTAGGAGAGTCCTTAACTTGTTGATGAGTGAAGTCCAGGTGAGATTTAGTCCACAGGAGAATCTGAAGAGTGGCTGGCCAGGGTCTTGAGTTGCAGTTTGGATCATATAATCTTGCAGAGCAGTGACCCCACACATGTCTGAGTTTGACCTTGCAATAGTGACCTTGGCCATCTCTCTGAAAGGGTCAGTTTTGGACTTTTTGATCATTGCAATGTCAAATGAAATAGGGTGAAGGATGTTGGGATGGAACTAGATGTCTGTTCTAGCAAGATGGGACTGAGGGTCAAAATTGCCATTGCAGGTAAATTCGCTCCTTCTTAAGAAGCCAAAAAATGCGAGGATAAATGCAGCCCATAGCATAGAACAGTCAACATCGGAAGACTGAAATGGTTGTAACTTAGTATAGATTCTACCGGGAACCGAAGAGGTGATCGGGTAGCGAGCCTTCTTTGCAGTGCCATGGGAAAGTTTGATCCCCCTCAAAGTTCTGTGAAGGACTCGCATTGCCGAAAGGTCCAGGGGAGAGCCAAACTGAGTGTGAAGGTTGTTGACTGCTGCCAGATAAACTTTAATTGTGCTGTAAGAGACTGTGTTGGACAGATTAGTAACAAAATGGATCTGGGTGGACTGGTGGGTAGGTAGAAAGGGGTGTTGGGGGAAAATAAGCTTGTGGAAAAGGCACAACTGAATGAAATAGTGCTCACCGGTGGAATAATTATGTCCGACGAGTTGAGGTAGCGATGGACTTGAAGATATAGGTGGCAGCCTGTACAGTCAAACCTTGGTCAGGAAAAGAGGGATCGGGCATGGAACTGGCGATGCATGCGCCAGCAATGCCATTGTCGACTCCAGGCACATGTTTGGAAGTAAAGGTAAAGTTGAAGAGGAGGGTTTAGAGGGTGATTAAACGGACAAGGTTCATGATGCGGGGAATTCAGGAGCTCTTAGTGGATAGAATAGTGGCCGTTGCTTGGTTATTGCAATGAAAACAAATTCTCCTATGGGCCCACATGGGGCCCCGGCCAGAGCATGCAGGAAAGGTATATAGGGTAACGCTCCTGCCAGGTGATGCTAATACCTGTGGCAGGGTTAAGGCGGTCCACGATGGTGGAGATAAGAGTAGCTAGCATGGTTGTGGACGTGTCCGTGTTTGAAGCTTTTCTTGCTCAGATGCCATCTTGGATTGGATTTGACCATTGTTGACCGCCTGTTTCAGGCAAAGCATCGTCAGGAATGGTGACAGTTTCTGGTGGATCTACACAGGAAGAAACGCCCTAAGCAGAAGCACTTGAAGTAGACGGGTACACGGTGGGGCGTGAACGTTTCTCTGCCGGATTTGAAGGATGGGAATCCGTGCTTCGGGTCCATAAGCTACAAGATGGTGCAGATATATCTACAATGTGAAGCCGTTCAAACAATTGTTCCAGGGTTCCAGTTATAGGTAAATTGTTTTGAGATAGCAGGAGGCGTAAAACCTCGTTTGTGAGGCCAGCAAATTCCATGGCAAAGATTAAAATGCTGAGCAGAAAAAACAACGAGTTGAGCATTGGAAATTTCATACCGAGAGGGCTCATATGGCGGCAGGAATGAGAGAGCCAAATAGGGTAGTCATGTGATGGGAAGTCACACTCTCCTTCCAGGCTCTGCCCAGTATTTGCTTACTAGCATTAACATCTATTTTTTCCTAAAATATCATTTAAAAATTTGTATAGAACTAGAACTTTCCAGAGCCACAACGGAAAAGGCTTGTAGATAGCATCGATATGAAAATGAGACTAAACAACTAATGTTATTTGCATGAAACACTTTCACCATACATCTGTTACTTTTGGAAACTAGGCTTAGGTTCAATTCACACTGAGAATGCAGTAGGGTGGTTTGATACTGCTAGCTCTCATTAAAGGAACTCTTAACAAGGCTCATCAACGTAATTAGCTTTAGCGGAAGGTTTAAATCACAGGTCACATTCCACAGGTCACTCGTTACAGATCATTGTTTACCTATATTAAAAAAACCCAACAACTTCAATTTGGCTAACCTTGCACCTAATGAGTCCTAAGTTTAGCATTAGTTAAGGTTTTGTAACGAGTGACCTGTGAAAAGTGATCTGTACTTTAAACCTGTCCTTAGTCTTTTTCCTCCTGATAAACACACTAGCACGAGTTCTTGTGTCGAGACGTTGTGTCTTGAATCTTTCACTTGCATAATTCTTCCTTAAACCAGATCACCATGCCATGAAATCATGTCTGGTAACACAAACCTTCTTCTTGTGTAAATACCTTGTCTTCCCACGTGGAATCTTTCTTGAAAGCCTTCTTCATTGTCGCTGATACTGATCCATTGGTTGCAGCAACATCTTTAGAACTTTTAGTGACTTTCTGTCCTGACATATTGAACCTAACGAGACTAACATTTATATCGAGCAAAAAATGGACAATTCAGATCTGCAGGAACAATAGTTCCTTCATGTATGAAACTTCGTAAGGTACCTTTCCGAAAGATACCGCTGACCGTACCTAACTGTCCCATAATACACCTGGATTCTCCCACTCTGCCCTCTTTCCTCGCGTTGTGGTACAGTTTTGGTTGGAAGGTTAGTTTTGCGAAACAATCCGCCAAAATTCTCGAGCATCATCCCGTCCCTGTTCAAACTATGACAATACGTTTATATCAGATGACTTTTTCGTTGAAAGAAGCCTATTTTAACGGCAAACTGAAAGTGGTGAAGTTTTATCTGGCCTTGTCATGAGACACATCAAATTTTACATAATAATTTTTGGTGGAAAATATAAATATGTTTTAAAGATGCCAACTGAAATAAAACACAATAAAGTGGTACTTTATTTTCATTTCTTTTTCATTTGTGGCTGGTTTAACTTATTTTTAGGTTTTTACAGCCACAACTTTCCACCATGGCTCCCAAACACAATAATATGATACATAACAACCACTTCCACAAGCAGTGGCAGAACTATGTACGAACATGGTTCAATCAGCCGGGGCGTAAGAAGCGCAGGAGACTTACTCGTCAGAAAAAGGCTCTGAAGATTGCACCCCGGCCAGTTGCTGGTGCTCTGCGACCAATTGTTCGTTGTCCCACCTTCAAATACAACACCAAGATAAGGGCTGGACGAGGATTTACTCTTGAGGAGCTAAAGGTAAGTTTACTGACATGGATATCATCATTCAGTATATGAGGCGATAAGGAGCCAATTCAACACCAGAAACACGAAAATAGCATCTTGCCATATCTGTAATAGTCACAGCTGAGGCAGAAGGAATTAGCCAAGTCCAATAATCAAGAAATGAAAGTGCACGTCGGGATAAAAACAAGCTTACAATAATAATTGTCTTTTTTGGTTATGGTAAACAGCTGCAAGAAATTTCATCTGGTAAGTTTTTTAAAAATATATTCTTGCTTTTATCCTGACGCATGCACATATTTTGAAACTCTGACAGGGGTCGCGGAGTACGTTTGAAAGTGGTGGGGTGGGGGGCTGGGGTTAAGTATGGATCACGTAAGTGTGAGGGGAGAGGTTTACGAGAAAATAACACCATAGGAAGAAAGTGGGGGGGGGGGGGAGGGAGGGCTATAGCCTCCCCAGCCCCTCCTTCTCTGCAGCCTCTGTCTGAACTTGTTCATTATTTGACTTAAGGAGGCTCAAGCCAGTTTCAACACTTTCTAGAAACTGTACTTTCTATGGACTGTACTATTTGGAAGGATTGAATCTACCCAGCTGTTTCACATAATAGCAAAGTTATGGTACCTTATGAGATGCTAATGATTGTCTTACAAGGTGCACTCACTGATGTGATGGAAAAAGGTTGCCATGGCAAGTAAAGATACCCCCCCCCCCCCTCAAAAATCAACTAGGTGATCCCCAGTTTTAATTGCAGGCTTATACAAAAGTCTCGGCAAGGTTGAAACAATTATCTTGAGTTGATTTGACTCCATAGAAGTCACAATGTTTTCTGCTCATCACCTTGGGGTACCAAGCAATTTTGGCCAAGGACACCAAAGTTGATCATTGTTCTTTACATATTATCAATGTACTGTTTCCACATAAAGCAATATCACTTATTAGCTTTACCATGATTACCAGAATCATCTACTGATTCTTGGCCAACAAGGAAGCAGTGACTTAAGAAGGCTCGAAAGGGTTTTCAGCTGAGCGTGCACATGTATGCCACACACGCAATTCGTAAGCTGCTTGCGTCAGCTCATGATTTAAATGGGTCACCAGAAATAAACAAATACCGCTAATTTCGCTTACCTTTCTCCAATTCCTATATACATGGCACATAAATAGGCATCTCCTATTCACGAAAACTACGAAAATTCTACTGAAACGGTTTAATAGTTACTTAAATCCGTTTGTGTTGACCTGTAGCTCCACTCGCGCGCGGACTCGAATGAGCGGGTGACACATGCGTAAATGCTGATCTTGTAACCCCCTAATTTTTCCTGATTTTGCAACTTTACTCGTTTATATCTCTGCTTTTGGACGGTGAATTTTTTTCATTTTTTGCATGTTAGCTTAGATTAATTTAAACCATTTGTCTTTCAAATTTAAAAAAATTCTGTAGGTGAAAAAAATAATTAGAGACACAATTCAAAAAAACTTACTTTTCTGAAAAACTGACCTACAGATTTTGTTGAATTTTAAATATTTTAGAGAATATTTCTAACATTATCTGGTAACGATGAATGGGAAAATTTCACCGTCCCGTTTCTTCAAAAAGGACCACATATGTTGATTTTAAGGGTCAAAGAAATGCCTACTATCGTTTCCATGGTAACATTATTTTTGAGGAAAACATAATGTGAGAAATCTACGATAGGTACTTAATACCCTGGCCAAATTTCGTCTTGATATGATTGCCCTAACTGTATCTAAGGACAGAATATGTTTATTTGTTTGAAAAAAGGAGAAACTATTTCGAGCCTCCTTAAGTATAGAATATTGTAACGTTTTAAACATTGACCTGATAAACTGTGCTTTTTATTTCCTTCTTAGACTGCTGGCATCTCACGTAAAGTTGCTCCTACCATTGGCATCGCGGTCGACCACAGAAGGAAAAATAGGTCGGCAGAATCCTTGCAGGCTAATGTGCAAAGACTGAAGGAGTACATGACCAAATTGATAATTTTCCCAAAGAAGGCAACCAAACCCAAGCAAGGAGATAGTGCGGTAAATGCCTTGTTTTACAGTTTTGTTTCTGTCACTTAATGTGCAAGTTGATCCCAAAGTTCATTGGTTTAAGCTACAGGTGTATTTCAGGAAAGAAATGTTTGAATTGATCATCACATAATTTATCTTTTCTGTATGATTTTTGCCGTGCCACCAAAGGTTTGAAAGAAGTCTGTGACATCAACAACCTCACAGGAAGTGGCAAACTTAAATTTCAGAGCGATGTCTCACTGATAATGTTGTTGTTGAAACTTATCAAAACTAAACTAAATAACTAAATTCATACTAACTAACTAGCTTTAACCCATTTACACCTAAAGTGCCCCTAATTGGTGGATAAAATCGTCTGGTATAAAAGAGAGTGGAGTAAAATCTATAAATCTGACTCTCAGGTGTGGAAGGGTGAAAGAACACTCAGAAGAGAGCTTTTTGAAATTCTTCAAATGAAACACTTTTGAATGAACAGTGTTGTTTGCACGTAATCATTCAAGGATGGTTGGGGTTTCAGAAAAATTATCTCTGAAGAGACAGTCAATTTGCAAGCTTTTGAAACTGCGCAAAAGACAAAATTTAACGTGAAGGATGCTTTCTATTTTTCCATCTAATACATTTGTGCAAGTAGCTCTGTCATCTTCACTTGCTTTTAAAATACTAATTTATTTCGCTTAATATTAAATTTGTAACAAATGTTATTATTAATTTACTTGAATTTGGCTGTAGCCTGATCCATTTCTGTTCTTAATTATTATTGTAGGATGCTGAACTGGAAAAGGCAGTACAACTTCAAGGTCCTGTCATGCCGATCCAACAGTCGCGCTTGCCTATCAAGGCTCGTAAGATCACAGATGAAGAAAAGAAAACTAGTGTGTTCAGCAGCATGCGTATGGCACGTGCTAATGCTAGGTTGGTTGGCTACAGAGAGAAGAAGGCCAGAGAAAAGGCTGAAGAAGAGGCCATCAAGAAAAAATAAAATGTGAATAAATGTTCAACTTTACTTCCTGCAAACTTGTGTCATAACTCAATCTAGTTGTTAGCATATTTGAGCATTAGGCCTTCCAGGGAACGGAAGGGAGCCAACCACTTGAAAAGCTGGATACTCAGCCTATCTAGTGCTCGCAATCTACAACTGAAAAGAAACAAGACATGATGTGCCTGAGAAACCCCAAATCTTTTATTTGGTCCTGTGTCGTCATCAGGATTCAAATTACTTATACGGAATAAGTCCAATAAATAATGATAGAAACCAATATAGGCTAAACTGCATAACACCTGGCCAGCTATTTGCATATGAATGGCATATATTGTTCTTGATATAATAACCCAAGTTATTCTCGCATTTTGATTGGTTCTTGCCTATGATCTATTACCTTTTATGCAAGTAAAGTTTAACTCTTTATTAGTATATAAAACAAATAGATTCCATGTTGTCGTGCGTCTGTTCAATAATAGATGCCACTTTTTTGTTCTTACCACATTATTGACGTTATCTGTGATCGATTACTGAACAGACACACGGCAAAATGGAATCTATTTGTTAAATGCCTTGTTCTTCAAATAATGCCACTACAAAGAACACAATAGTGGCCAGGTATTATGCAAATTATTCTCTGATATAAATTAAATTAATTTGAGATTTTGATTTAAAAAGATTCAGCACTTAAGGAACACTAACATCAAGTTTTCTGAAACTTCACCCATTTCCTGTTTCACTACTCACAATCAAAGGTGCATTCATTAACCCATTGACCTCTGGGAGTAAGATGTAAGAGTTTTTGCCTCCAGACGATTTTCAGGAGTCAACAGGTTAAAACTCATACCAGTATTTAGAATCCAATCAGAAGTCAGTTCAGTTCAAAGCAAGCTGGGTAATTTTGAAATTAGCTATTTATACCTGTACCTTCATTTTGTTATCATAGCCTACCCTGATCTTGGATCAGAAAAACGTCCAATTTCCTGTTCTCTCTCACAACCGTTTGCAGTGGATGAAAATGCTTATCACATTTAAGATACTCCAAAGTTGACCAGAACGAATAATAATTTAAACAATTTAAATTATTATTCTAAAATACACTTATTTCATTGAGTCCTTTCACAGGAACATGTGAGCCCAACAAACTGACCTGCTGTTAACCGATCTGCTTCATAGCTCAGTTAGTAGAGCATTGCACCAGAATGTCAGAGGTCATGGGGGTAAAATTTAAGAATCCGATCCCACCAACGCGTCGGCCAACATGTCGGCCAACGCGTCGGTCGACACACCACCGACATGTCGGCCGACACACTACCGACACGTTGGCCTCATGGGTTTGAATTGCATTGAAGCCACCTGAATTTTCAGGTAGCTATAAGATACAAATCAATTTTATTGTTTAAATTGTCCTGTTAAGTACGAGGATCACTTCTCCAGTTCAAATATATCACTAAAATTAATAGGAAAAATTCAGACAAAAGAACAAGACGATCAAAGGTTTGGCCAGGGAGTATTTGGTAGACAGAGTTTTGTGAGCCAGCTAAAACAGAGAATGGTTTATTTCACTTTTTACTGGGATGCTAGTGCTTTCAATAAGTTAATCAATTTTTGGTTTTGTGCTTGGGTCAGCCTCTTCTGCTTCTTTGACTTCTTTCAAACACTTTTCTTCTTGCTCGTCATCGCCAATCTCATCTTCAAATTCCATCTCATCCAGTTCTTCCTCTTCAGGACCAGGGTCAGCAATGCACAGCATGTAAATAACAAATGAAAAGATAAGGAGGGGGAAACCAAACATGAGCAGTGCAGCAATGGGCTGGGTGGTCCAAATATCCTGCAAAGAGAAAAGGGCAGGATCTAATTAAAAATCAATAGGTTGATAACAACAAGATTATGAGTTCAATGTTCTTTGAAAAACATGTGAAGTCTAAATTTGAAAATGTATTAACTAAGGTAACATCTGAGAATTATAATCATGGCAATATCTAAAAAATGTAGCAGTGTGAGCAAAGCCAAGTGACCCTAGTCCTCAAAAGCACTGACTAAGATTTTATTATCCAACTGTATTAGTTATTGTACAAAAAAACACATGAAACGAGTCAGTACAAATATTCCACGTTATTGTACACTTGGTTATCGTACCGTAAAGAGTACTTTGACTACTTTAGTTGCTGACGTTGCTCCGCGATCTTTCACACATTTTTGGTTGTTTACAATTCACTTGCTAGAAATTTAGTGCAAAAAAGTTGGATAATAAAGAGCTTATTGGATTTTTGGTATGTATTATTGCTGAGTATTTTTACTTGTTTGTAATTTGACTTGCCCTAGCAGGCTCATCAAAATACGACACAACTCATAAAAATACTCAGCAATACTACACACCAAAACATCTAATAAGACGTTCGATATATATACTCAACAAAATATGCAATATGGAAGGTGCTATAGAAACAAAGTGATGGGAGTGATTTTGTTAAGTATTATGATAAATAAAAAATCATATGACCTTGCTTGTGCATTTTGTGATTTACCGTCAATCGTGATGTAAGAAATTTTTTAAATTGAACTCGCCTATGGCTCGAGTAATTTTAAGAACTTCAAAACATCACTAATACCCATAAATCACAAAAATGCACAAGCAAGTTCATACAATTTCCTATACGTATATTCATGGTAGATGCTGGAAACTGATTGGGCATGTGCTGAGGAAAAGTGTAAATCAGAACATGAGGATAGCCTTAACATGGACCCCAGAAAGAAGACGTAGGAGAGGTAGGCCGAAGGAGACATGGCAAACAGTAGCGAGAGAACGAGCTGAACTTGGGTTCAAAGGTTGGGCAGAAGCTGGTAGTTGTGTGAAAGACCGAGAAGCTTGGAGAGAGAGAACGCAAGGCCCTATTTCCCTCAGAGGGAAAAGGACACAGATGATGATGATGATGATATTCATGGTTCCCATTTTAAAGAGTTACTTCCAGTAACTAGATTCTTTTAAAACTATTTTGTTAAGCATTTCACCTACATAAATTGTCCCAAAGAGGTCCCAGATTCCCTGAAACAATGAGGAAAGTCATGGTTGTAAAAGGAATCAGATTAGAAAATGCTGTTGTTTTAAATCTATGTAATTATTTTAGATTAATTACCCGGTAAAGCCTCTGGAGGTAAGAGTCTCCACCATATCCCTGCAAAGCAAATAAATAAAGAAAGAAACAGGATTCACAATTTCATTAGTTAAAAGGTTACTTGAAAGGCAGTGTCTACAAAATCTGATACAACTATGCTGGCATCACAAGATTTTTTTTAACTACCATAATCCATTAAATACTGCATGTTTTGCTGAACAGTTTTCATCATTGATTTTACGGCAAAGGTGCAGGCGCGCGCTATTTTAAAATTAGTTTATCAGTTTTGCACTCCTTCCATCTACTTTTAAATTGCAAATGGCATTAGTCCTAATTGTCCAAGCCTCCTCAGTTAAAGTCCTGTACAAGCACAAGTTTTAAAATTGTTTTTGATTCATTCAAGCTGACTATCTGCCAACCCATTCCTGATCAGTTGCTAACCCGTTTTCCGTAGTACAATTTTTCTAACTAAAAGTGTAGACCTATGAACTGTTTGCCTAATAGTAAATATGGAGGCAGCCACAGAAGTAAGTGACTGTAGTCAATTTTTCTGTTATTTCTATTCATTTTCAACATTTTGTAAGGCCAAGCATTAAAAGACCTTTCACTTTACATTTCAGATCAAATTTGTTGTAATTTATTAAAATATGATTCTGTTCCTTTGTATTTGGTGTCTTTGGTCAATGGAACACTGTATCTTGAACCAACCATTTCCAAAAAAAATAAAACTAGAAAAGTTACACTGTAGGAGGGTTCCCTTGCAAAATAAGGAAAACAGAAACTTGACACCCTGCATTACGTTTCATTTTGGTAAGTGGCAAGAGGTTCGCAAAACTGTTCTTTGATTTACATGGGCAGAGACTTTGAAAACTGAAGAAATCTTGATTGGAGATTCTGAGGGTGATTATGGCTAGTAGTGCAATGCTATCCTTTTCAAACTTTAACAATTATTATATCGCACTGATGACTAACCAATCAGACTAGAATTTATATTAATTTTACCTGTTCATGCCCATCCAAGATATCATTGAGGAAGGAGGTAAGATTGTCTTCTGTAAATTCCTCTTTAAGTTCTGAATATTGCTTCAAGTAGTACACATGGTCTGTACTGTTGTACACCATCAGAAATGGTGCTGCCAAAGAGCTGAAACAACAATTGTGTAAGTAAAATATTTTAGACAATAACAAAACCTGTTATCAAAAATTTAATATTTAATACGAGATACGCCGGTATGCTAATATTCTCCTCTCACAATTTATACCATTGTTTTGAGTCCAGAGGGACACTTTTTGTGGAGTGTTTTTTTTTTTAATCACTCAAAAAACTCACAGCACGTGTTTCATCAGGGCTAAAAACACTCCTCTATGCCTCGTGTTTTTAAACCCTGATAAATCACTGCTACTCGTTTTTTTAAGCATGACTTTGACACCCAAACTGGCCTGAACCAGCCGGTCTGTCTAACGCCTGACGATTTTACTTGTTGATGGGGGACCCCTGGGAGTCAATGGGTTAACCGATTCCCACCAAAAGTGCCACCAGTTGGCAAGTGAAATCGTCTGATGTTAACCAGAGTAAAAATCTACAAGTCTCACTCTCAGGTGGGGAATTAGGGTTAATTTTCTAAAAGGCTGCAACCAAAAAGAATTGTGTCCAAACAAGCCTTGGTTGTATGCTATTTAAGCCATAGAGGACTATTTTTCTGTGTTTCCATAGCCTCATCTAAACACGAGAGGAAGGGGGAGGGGGGTTGGTTAAAGTGAGGACAGTTACATGTATGCATAGGTAACTGTCGAGAATTCTCCCAATTCCCTTAAGTGTTTAAATGAGGCTATGGAAATATAAAAAAAAGTCCTCTATTGCTTTTATAAAATATTTCTCAAAGATAATTTGACAAATGAAAGAAATTGCTGGGTTTTTTTTACTTCTTGATTGAAACAAGTTCCTTGATACACGCTCATATTTCCTACCAGCCAATGAAAACATGCGTCTGACAACACATTTTTAAAACCAATCAAAATTTGTGTGATGACACAGCCGTGTTTCCATGCTCTCACCTAAACACAGCTATTGACCAATGAGAGTGCATGTACTATCCTAATTATTTCATAAATGCATTTAATTATGGTCCATATACATGTATTAATACATAATTTTATTACCAGTATATTAGGGCCAAAAACAATACTTTTTAAGCTACATGCATGAAACAGTCTAGCTAGGAGTGGATTTTAAGACTACTGAAGAGGGAAGAAATCCTCTGAGTCATATTAAGATTGGCTAAAACTGTGCCCAGCCACCAATCACATGGTAGAAACCCGGACTTGAACTCTGGCTGCAAATAAAGATCCAGGCATGATTAACAAGCAGTACTTTACACCAGTCTGACTTTTCCTGGACAAAATAACCCAAACATAGTCTTTCACTTGTGATCCATAGAAAATGATGCAAAAAATTAAGTTACTGTTATAAATTAAATAGAACCATTGCAAAATTTACAGCAGCTGCCTTTTCTGTAGTGTTATTTTACTCTTTAACATGAAGCAGGATTAAAAATAAAATCAATCAATTACCTGCCTCTTATCTTTCTTTAATACAGTTCCATAACTTTGTTACTTCACTTTTCAAATGGATAAAATACATGTAAAGAGATTTGCCATTACCTCATCATGATGTTTGACGCTATGGTATCTCCCAGCATCCAACCAAAAAGGAAAAATCTACGAAGAAAAAAATAATCCCCAAACAAAAAAAATTGATATAAACAAAAGAGTTTTGCAAGACTGCAATGATAAAAAATATTGTTAAATAAACAACACAGTTGTGTGGAATATTATACTGTACTTAGTTGTTAACTACTTGTCTCTTGTGTGCTTCTGGATGGATGTCATTTTTGGTGGGGCCATTTATCATGTGTATGTTTTTTTCAAGTTGCACTCATATTTTATATCAATTTTTCATTGTAGGAAAGATTTTACTTCTGTCATTCAACACTTACAAAATTATTGGGTCCATGCAGAGCACAAAGAGCACCTGCATCAACCAACAGTCAAGCTGCAGTTGGTCAACTGTCGGTCAACGTGTTGGTTGGGATCAGATTTGTAACAACATTACCCAAAGTTTTAACACAATTATTATAGTACTTATGGCCATAAATTAGCTCACTAAAGTAAATCATGTAAAGATCTGCAACACATATTGTAAAATTAATCTATAATACTCAGGAACACAGAAGATCTTGATCATGAACTGCACTGCAGATATCCTGTGCAGTTGAACATCATGAACAGGGTAATGAACACTTAGAACTTACCTATGAAACTTTTCTCTTTGGATTAAGGCTACACTCTTCACAACTTTGCTCACTCTAAAGAAAGAAAAATTAATTTCTGAGAATTTAGCAAAGTTGAGCAACATCAAAAATGCTACCATGTTAACATTAATTAACACAAACCTCTCATTGATCTTCTTTTTGCTTTTTTGTTCGGCTAAGATGGCAAGCATCAATAATTTACCTGACAGGAAAGGAAGGTGTGTACAAAAATTTATTTTTTCTTGGCTCTTCCTTTTCCCTTGTTAAATCAATGATATTAGTTTGTGTTTGATGGGGAAAGTATTAATCAAAAGCACTCAGGCTACCAAGACATAACAAGTTACTAATACTGGTAAGCAGTTAGATACAATATTGCAGCAATAAAAAAAGAACTTGCATTCAGAATGGCACATAAGACCCTCGTTGATAATAGTACATGCATATAGCACCCCATGACTGGGAATGTTCAGAGTGGGAGTTCAAGTATTGAAGAATTTTTCTTTGGCAGCTTTTCCATTTCATTGCGTGGAAAGGATTTATTGTAACCATTACAGTAACAGTAAACTGTAACTAGATAAAAATTTGTCCATTTGAGTTCTTATTGTATTTGATAATCTCTTGGTTAACTTGTTCGGTCATCAATGTACTTGAGGCTAAATTCACAGAAACTCCTAATAAGAACACAAAAAATGATTATGATCTAGTGTATAAGCTTACCGTATTTACCCATGTATAAGTCGACCTTTTATGGCCTCAAAAGAAGCTCCAAAAATCGCCCTCGACTTATACATGGGTCAAAGATTTTGAGCCAAGTGCCAGCTAAGTAATTTATTCAAAATTAACATAATAATGTTAACGTTGCCTTGGGCATAACGAACGCAGTGGACAAAAGCCCACGTAAAAGACTTCAAAATGAATGACAAAAGACTTCAAAACGAATGTAAGCAATTCCAGTTGAAATGAAAAAG
>NC_090892.1:53067827-53072827 GCF_036669925.1 Montipora capricornis | reverse complement strand
ATTGACATTCACGAAAAAAATTTGATTTCGTTAGTAGCTAAAGTTGCTTCTACAGAACATACACTAACATAAAGTAATACACCAAACACTACATTTGCTTGATAAAAATGTTACAGTATATTTTATTCTACCAGGGCTAAAACGCTATTAAAGCGCTGTGCAGTGGAGGCAGAGAAGAGAGACCCTGGGAATGAGGTTGGAGTGGAGGCAGAGAAGAGAGACCCTGGGAATGAGGTTGGATTACATGAGCCATTGTGGACCTAATTTGCAGAGATCATAAATCATTGTGAAATTGTGAAGTTTATCAAGTGACAAATAAAGATTTCTCTGCGATGTCTTGATGTTGTCATTGCTTTTGTTAACACATGAACTGAAATTCAGTGCATTTGACGCTGCTTTACTGACACTTATCCTGGTGAATGAGACAGCCCAGCTAGTAAACCCAGATGACCGGCCAGGCTAATGTTAAAAATACATGTAGGGGCCCTTATTGTTATCACAAAATACAATTGCAAGTTACCCACTGACAGTCCAGTCACACACGTAGCAGCACACCAATAAAACGATACAATTATTGTTGCTTTAGTTTAACCCATTCACACCTCAAACGTCCTAGAACACCCCCATTGACGAGTAAAATTGTCTGGCATTAGACAGAGTAAAATCTAAGTGTCGCTCTCAGGGGTCAATGGGTTAACTCATTGACCCCTGAGAGTGAGACTTCATAGATTTTACTCTGTCTAACGCCAGACAATTTTACTCATCAATGGGGGGGCGTCCTAAGGCGTTTGAAGGGTGAATGGGTTAACCTAACATTTATTTCTATTGAAAGGTCTTACTGTAGTTCATAATGGTAAATCATATGGAATTTCATCAATTTATTGGAAACGAGCAAGTAGAAACACTGCTCTGCTTGCAATACCTGTTAGCTTTTTCTGCAAACTGGATGATGTCTTGCACTGTCCTATCTCCTTCATATGTAATGACCCGTTTTCCTTTAACACTGTAAGGTGAAATTAAGTAGCATTGAGCATAACTAAGAAAAATAAAATCTTGAAGCAACAGTCCTACAGCAAAAGAGGTAACTTTAAAGGAAAAGTAATTATCCTTTACCATCCTTTAACATAAGAAAATTAATGCATAAATACTGTACTCACAATTTTATTGTAGGAAATCCTCGGACACCAAAGTCTCTAGATACACCTAACATAAAAGCAATGACAATAACAATAAACAAACCAAAATGTTTAAAGCAACCAGTAGAGCTCCAAGTCAGGATTACCATTCAAGTTCCAAAACAGGTGACTCAACCTTTTGGTTGCCAGTTCCCAGTCGCTGAATTTGGCTACATTTCGTGACACAGCCCTTTTCCGGTGCATGTGCATCTTCATACAAATTCAAGCCCCTTAAGCATGACAATGCCGCAGAAAATGACTCTTTCCTTTTCTTTTCCAATTACAATGCCTAGTCTTGTTTAACGTGTTTGCCAGTTCAGTTACTGTAACAAATTAGTATAGGTTATCACATGATTTCAAGTGCAATTTGAAATAAATAAGCATGAGTAAATTTTTTCAAAGACGTCCAAAATTGCACCAGCCCGGAAGGGTGAGTGCAATTTGTAGTCTTCGAAAAGTGCTTATTAATTCCAAATTGTATGAGAAAAATCTTATTAATAATATACATGAAAAAATTTCAGATGGTTAAGTAGAAGAAACGCACACATATCACGCAATCAGGGAAAAATTGCACCATAAATTGCGCCATCCAGCTTGATTTGAAAACAAAAGATTTGATTGGTTCTGACCAAATCCTATTGCTTATTAGCCAATCATAATCCAGAATTTTGATGTGTAATTTGCACTAGTACTGGTATTACATTTTATGCACTGGTGTGTTACACTTTTTGCGCTGTGTTACATTTGAACTGCACTGATCTCAGCCAATCACAATCAAGTAATTTTTTCATGTATATTATTCATAAACTAAGTAAAGTTGCTTTTAAAAAAGTTACTGATGTTGCTGCGGCTTGAACAAAAGACACTATATACTCACCACTGAAAACTATGATTGTTGAAAACCCATATAGAGAACCTGTTTAGTATTATCAAACCTTAGCTCTCAGCTGATGGAGTCCAGGGCGACACTTTTGAGAGAGCTTCTTGTAAGTTTAGTTTTTGTACTAATTGGTATTTTTTAGCTTGAGGAAAATTCTTTGTAGATTGCTTAACCAGATCAATGGCACTGAAATGAGTAGTTTCCTCCTTCTTACTTTAATATGCAATGTGTACATGTATTTAGAATGACATCTATTGAAAATACCTTTGGTGTTTTATTCGACATGATGTGCCCCTGTGACCAAAAAAATCAGTTCTTATTTTTCTTTTCAAAGCTATGTTAACTGAACACTAAGCAAACAAAGTTTTAAGACTTGATTTAAAAAAGACACCACTTTATTTCAACTGGAATTTCGCTATTTAATTAACTCATTGACTCCCGGGGGTTCCCCATTGACGAGTAAAATCGTCTGGCATTAGACAGAGTAAAATACTAAGTATGCCTGGTTCAGGGTTTTACCGGTCTGCCATTAATAACTTGAAGGTCTTGAGAGAGCTGGATCAAGGAGAAAATGATGTCAAAGGCTCATTAGTTTCAGAATGCAATGCATGTTTACGCCACAGAATTAATATGCAGCACGGGAGTTTTGGGCTTTCCGACTTCTAAACTCATGTTTTGTATATAATATTATAATAAGCTGCATTCAAACACTGAAATTTTAAGCTAGTGAGCCTTTGATGTCACTTTTCCCTGGATCCAACCCTCTGAGGTCCAATCGGTCAGTTTTGAATATACATGTAAGTAACGGTACTGGCAGACCGTGAAAGCCAAAACTTACACTCAAAGTAAATGGCCTTTGGATAAAAATCAAAGCTCAAAATTTCGCCAATCAGGTGTCAAGCAAACACACTTTCAAAATCTGAAGAAAATAGGGAGTGATTTTTTTTAATCACAGGGGCACTTTAAACAATTTCAAGCAATAAACATCTTTTAAATAAGTAAATGCTCTTCAATTCATGTAAATATATCTCTCAGTACCTGAAAATCTAGTAGCATCTAGTTTTGCAACTCTGATGGGAGATCCATGAAGATGTCGGCCAACTTCCATCCAAACAGGCTCAAGTTTTTTGCAATATCCACACCATGGTGCATAAAACTAAAAAAAAGAAAGGAGTTTTTTGTAGATTAACCCATTGACTACAGATCTACTTATTCAGTAGGACTAAAACTGCTGGACAGGTTTAATGATGCTTTGTCTTGACCACCTAAGTTTTGATGTCCCTCGTGGAAGCAGAAAACTTAATTTACAATACCAACTGAAGGAAGAATCACATACATGTAATCCAAGCTGGTCTGATTTAAAGTAATGGCTTGCCAGCATTAAAACTCTTTCCGGATTCTAAATTTCAAAACGTTCCCATTAAGTTATTATTATTATTACTATTATTGTTATTATAATTATTATTAGTATACATACACAGGTGATTATACAAAATCGCACGCTCTCATTGGCTCGCTATCTCTGATTATCAGCCGATAATCACCACGAGGGACAAAATGGCTGCCAGTAGTCGTTTTGCCACTGTAAGTGAAGATGATTTCGCATCGAAATGTTTTTTTTCCTCTTTTTTGAAATAATCACCTGTGTATTTATACTAAAACAATAATATTATTCGCCTCAGGCTCAGTGATTATCGGTGAATATTCACCTCGACTTCGTCTCGGTGAATATTCACCGATAATCACTGAGCCTTTGGGGAATAATTGTTAATTATTATTATTTTTTAATTTATTTTATTATTTTTGTTTCAAATTCAAACAATATAGCCTATAATCGAGGGACCACCAAGAATTTTGTTGGCCCCTTTCACAACTTCGTTTTTATTCACTTTTCGGATTATTGTCTCACTGTCCATTAAAATTGTCTTTAATATCACTGTTCCTTGGAACATGTATTAACATAGTTAGCTTTTAATGCATAGCGTAAGGGACAACAGACGTATTGGCGTTTTTGAGGGGAACACTGCCTTGTGACTGGTTAGCCTATGCGACTTCCGGATTGCGTGATATAGAACAACCTCACTTATCTCCCCAGCACTACAAGCTGATTGGTAAACAACACGTACTGGACCGGACAAGAGTATTGGTTAGCGAGCAATGTACAAAGGCAAATGAGCCAACAAGCTTGGGGAAAGTCACTGCGCAGACTTAACCGCACCTCGCAGGAGTGACCCAATTTTAATGAAGGCAAAGCAATAAACCCAACCCATCTCCAAAGGGAGGGAGGGAGGGGAAAAAACTTTTTAAACAAATGCAAACAGCTAGTTGGTTTACTATAGAAGACAAACTGCCAAGTGAACCTTGGACGGCTAACTGAGGCTTTTATAGCTAGAGCCCGTCTATTAAAGTAGCCAGTTGTACAGCTTCTACTATGAGCAGGTAGGCATTACACATGCTCTTTAATATTTATGAATAAGGCCTTAACAGATTTGGCCAATGCAGGTGTACGTTATAAACTGAGATCTAGGAACAAAGTCTTTATTTACAACAAGACCATTGATTTTATTACCTTGAACGACCTACTACAATGAACACGAAGATAACTAACGCGACATGAATAGCCCCTTTTAGTATGGTCACGTTCCATTAACTGTATTTTACTGATGGGGCAGTAAAATCTCATTTATCACAAGAGGCACAACTCTGACTTTGAAACCAGGTCTTCGCTCTCTACGTTCAAATGCAAGCTGTCTGTAATTTGTTTTTTCCTCAATTCTCTTCTTTTTTTTTCTTGTGGGCACGCCATATCACATATCCAGATACTCATTTTTTTCTTTTTCTTCACGTATCAAATCTGGTCTTCTAGATGTTGTCGTCTTTCTCAAATTAAACTCGAAGTCCCACACCAGCTTTGCTTGAGAATTCTCCGAAACATGTCCCCTTGT
>NC_090892.1:53055327-53062827 GCF_036669925.1 Montipora capricornis | reverse complement strand
GTTGGCAAAATAAAAATAAAATTATTGCAAAAAAATCACGATATTAAATTTCACTAAACTGAAATCATTTAAATGTACCCAAAGAAGGGACAGAAAGACATGACAAACGCCGAAAATTTGCTAAACATCCTTTGACAGCCGCCATCTTGACAGCTGCTTTTAATTCGCCCCAGTCTTCACGCAGCAACGTCAAAGAGAGAGGTTGTTCGGCACCTCTTTCGCACTTTCTACGCCAACAAGATCTCTTCCTCAAATTAAGGGTTATCTATCTTTCATTGTCAGTTTGCTTCAAATGAAGTATAATCCTCCATTTAGATTACTCTGTCCCAGGACTTGTGGTAGCAAATAAAAAGAAAATAAGTGAATGCAGCCCCTGGACAGGATTTGAACCCGGAGCACCCACTTTGAAGGAATTGTTTTTATCCACTTAAGATGAACTGACTAAAGAATGCGCCGATTATTTACCAAAACAAATTAGTACATATATATATATATATAAACATTTCTGAATAATGGTTAAGTCTAAAGCTTCATTTTAAAATGGTTAGCTTTCTCTTGAAGTTTGGTAACCGGCATTTTTCACTATGTAAGCTTGCTTCTTAGCAGGTGTTTATACACTTTTACAGCGGCACTTTTGGAAGAAAAAATTGTTGATATGGTAGTCTAGTGTTTAAGTGAAGGGGTTATTAATCACACGTTCCCAGGTTCGAGTCCTGCTAGTCCAGACATTGGGGTTTACCCTGGGTACCAGAGGTTTTCTTCTCGCTTGCGGCGGACGGAAATTCTTCGCTTTGCTTCGGCGACCGAAGACCGACACCGGAAACTGCGCAAGAAACACCTCGGGCACCCAGGGTAATTGGGGTTCGGCTTTTAAAAGAAATATGGTCATTTCCCATGATCCCTATCAAGCTTTCAGTGTCCAAAATGAACGATAATACTTGGAATTAAGAAATTGACAATTAAGAATATGAGAGAGAGACTTGGTTGCCTACACTGTAGGCCAATCTCGTTCCCAGAGCCCACGTATCTTTCCACAAGACACGTGGGCTCTGGGGACGAGATTGACTGTAGGCCGCTTGAAACGCATAAAATTTAGGACGAATACAAGACATGGACCCCAGGTCCATGGACCACCACAGTGGACCCGGTCCATGGACCCCTTCATGGACCCGGTCCATGGACTACCCCTATGGACCACTCCTCATTTTGTACAGCTTCAAGCAGAAAAATCTTTAGATGAGAAAGAGAAGTCATCCTGGCACTTTAATATCTGGACATTTTAAGCAATAATTATTGTCTCTTACAGAGACATGAAAAATTCAGGAGGCTTCAACTGGATTCGAACCCATGACCTCTGCGAGGCCGGTGTAATGCTCAACCAACTGAACTATGAAGCCAACCTGTTGGTAACAGGTCATGTGTTGCATACGTCGTCCTTTTTGGGGCCTTAGCATGCCATTTTTGCCTGGAATGTCTTATGCCACGCTGGTAGGTCTGGACTCATCTCAGCGGTTGGCTCAATTGGTTGAGCATCAGACAACTGCGCGGGAGGTCGAGGGATCAAAACCCCGGCCGGACCAACACACAAGCTCTTTAAATAACTGAGGAGAAAGTGCTGCCTTTGTAATGACATCTGCAAATGGCTAGAATCTCTAGTCTTCTCAGATAAGGACGATAAACCGTAGGTTCCTGTAACGGACGAAGAAATATTTTGTCATTTGATTTTTTCTTAATTAACCGCGTAAGGTTGTGCGAGAAGATCTTCGTGCGTAGACGAGAATTGCGTATACATATCACGCGAGCACGTACCATGTAGGTATATGTGCAAAAGCGGTCTGGCAAAGTTCCCCGCAATGTGTTGTACATTCACCCGGAAAAGCCACTGGGAGTGGTCAACTACATATTAGGTGGTATAGGTGTCTATCAGAGAGAAATGTTTAAAACAGTAGCCCATACCTAGGAGCGACGTTTTCACAGACCACGATTTATTAACTTCATAGCGTCACCGAACGGAAACTGTCTTTGTTTCTTGCGGAAAAGGTAGTCTAAAAATAGATAGGTCCACAAAACTGCCTTGAAATTGGCTTAATATGGAAGTTGTTCGCTCCTAGTCATGGGCTCGTGCTTAAATTGTCCAGATAAGTGCGACAATCACTCTCTCTTTCGTCTAAAGATTTTTCTGCTTGTAATTTTACAAAAAAACGGGTGGTCCACAGGGGTAGCGGGGTCCATAAAGGGGTCCATGGGTCCATAAAGGGGTCCACGGACAGGGTCCATAGGGGTGGTCCATGGACCTGGGGTCCATGTTTTGTATACTTCCCAAAATTTAGGCAAAGCCTAAATCAACTGGAAAAAGATGAAAAGATATATGAAAACTGTTATGTCACCAACCAGGAGCGTAGCAGCCTTTAAGCCGCCAATAAGCCCAGGCTTACAAACTTTTGTATCCGAACACCTTTTCTGCGTTGAATGACATGATTTCTCTTTTAAATTTCGCTTTTTTTAGGAAATGTCCAAGAAAGAAAATTTATGCATTTATTTGATCTCGCGTGATTATTTTAAAAGTATGCATGTATCGAAAATTTCGAGCTTGGTTCCCCACTATCGATTCGCTGCATTGTGTTACATTTGTCACGTTGCTGGCACTAGTGTTTCGAAATATTTTGAGCCGAGCCCATGCAACGTAGATTTGATTTTAGTGGTGTACTATATTTCGGCCAGCCAAACCAGCCTTCTTCAGGTACAATGGGAGTTTACATTAGATTGCTTCTATGTGCATATATATATAGTAAATGGATGTTGGCGTAATACTGGAAAAATGTGATAAAATATGGTAGTTACAACAAATGAATTCAAATACTAAGACTAACGGAAAAGTAACGGAAGGGATCGGTAACAAATAAACTACTGAACCCAAGGGCACCCAACGAGCAAATTAAGCCAAAAGCCTTTGAGAGATATTTCTAGGCTCCTCACACTAATGTATTAAGACTGTATATATGTCTAAAGAGATGTTTTTATCACCTAGAAGAATTTGATCTCTTCGGAAATCTGAAAAAAATCAAAAATTGAAGTGCCCGAAAATTTTAGGGAATCTTCATTACAGAATTGTGGTGGTTTTTAGTTCCTTTTCTTTCCCTTCATATATTCTTTCCCAAAGCCGCCAAACGGAATCACCGAAAGGAAAAGGGCCATAAATTCGTTTCGCCTCGAAACGTATTAGATTTCTATTATTCCAGAAACACCGAGCCTTTCTGAGTGTTCTATTTTAAAATTTCCTGGGGGAGAGGAAACAGGGGGCATTCCCCCAGACTCCCCTAGGAAGCTTGCGCCTTCGGCGTTCGCAAGGCGCCTTGCGGCGCCAAAAAGTGTCAAGTCCGGTGCTTTCAGAAAAATGTCCGCTAGTTTACAAAACTGTCGAAAAACATGCTGATTTGTTCTCTCCCCACTTCAACATCAACTGCTCCGTTTGTAAACGGCCACCTCCACCTGGGCCTTGGACACAACTATACTTAACAGCGGGGGCAGCTGAAGTGTCAACTATTACCAGTGTAACAGTGACAATGACTTCCTGGGTGAAAAATAACAGGGCCAAAGTGTGTCTGTGCCCGACAATTGACAAAAAAGTTGTTCACACCATCCTTTGATATTTTACCTCGGAAATTTACTTTTATTAAAAAAACATAAATGTATATTTCTCATGAAAAACTTACCGACTTTCGTAAAACGGCGGAGCCCGGTATGGCCCGTCTCTGAATTAATTAAGTGAGAAGAGATGTTCGCATAATGAAAAAGAAAACGGAAGACAGACGTGAAACATTGCACCCGAGGCATCACAGTGATGGTAATGTTTGCAATACCAAGGGATCTTTTAGCTGCCAAGCATTAAAAAGAAGTGTATCAAGTAAATCAAGAAGCAAGGGCTTGCTGCGGCATAACGTTTTTGTCTTCGTAAAATAATGATATTGGATCATACGTAAAATAAAAACCCAGGAATTTGAAACAGATTCTTATCAAAGCTTGCAGCCAAAATTGGGCTTGATAAGGATAAAGTTTCTCACTGCCGACGTTTTCGACGTTTTCATTTTACAATGCGTGTCTGATCGACCAGTTGCTAAAATTTCAAAATGATCCTACTTTATTCTATGGTTGGTTGAGAAAACATGATCACCAATTGCAGATTCCTGACAATGCATTGTAAAACTAAAGAGTCTGTTTATCCGTGATCCAAAGCCAGCCTTTTTAATAATAATGAAAACGTTGACAGTGAGAAACTTTATCTCTATTATTAGCATGTTTCTTGTCGTTTTATGTCAATCAATTTCGTTGGCTTGATAAATCGATCAATTATCGATCAATGGCTCTCCTTTGACACTTTAAAAGGCGCAATTAGCGGCTCTGCCGCCAAAACTTTATTCCGCGCGCCTACAATACCAATACAATACATACTTAATTGACCGCTCCCCATAGGGGCTTTTCAGGGCCAATGAAACAATCAACGAAACAACAGAACACAACAACAACAACTGTTAAGAATCCCAACTGGCCGGAGGCAAACCAGTTGGCTATTTACAAGTGCAGCTGGGAAGTTGAACCAGGGACTACCAGGATCAAATTCGACGAGTGGTCAGAGCGGGTCTTGAACCCGGGATCTCCGGATCTCAAGGCAAGCGCCCTAACCACTGGGCCACACTGCCTCCTAACACTGCCTACCGCCAGCTAAGCAGGCTAAAATTGTATTGAATAACTGAATTGAATGAAAAATGTCTAACATTGTAATCATGCGTGACTTTGGTAAAAGGGTCCATAATTTTTTTTTTACTAGGAGCGTTATTATTACGAAGACACTCTGAGCCGTGCAGCTTCCTCACGTCGCTCAGGCTGGGGCCTGGGGCCTCCTTCGCGAACATTGTTTTGTCTTGTAACGCACGAGCTAAGTTATGTGATCAGTGTTGAGTTTCTTCCGACAGCCCCACCTGGGAGGGGATTAGCAATATGTAGCGATGGATGACAGATGTAACGTAAACTGATATGTACGTGAAACAAATTCAGCGACAGCACGATGCCTTCGTTAATTCGAGCGTTCTTTCTCGTATTTTGTCTGATCGTATATGTCAGATCCAAAGAGAATCGTAAACATCCATTCTTATTTTTTAATGAGGAAGACATTCCAGTTCTTCAACAGCGCGCGAGAACGACGCACGTCGAAATTGCGAACAGGATACGGGATGCGACTCAAGAAATGAAACAAAACCCTGAGAAATATCTTCCACCGACAGAATGGGACAAGTTCTCCAGTGCTTGGAATGAACGTTTCGGAAACGACCTTTGTGCTATAGCTTTCTATTGTGTTATAAACCCGGAGGATATCCAGGCGATAGATCTCGCCATTTTGTTTATGGATCGGCTTGAAAATCTACCAAACTGGCGGGTCAACTCATCTTTGCACGACGACGTGCCCGTTGCGCACTCTTTAGTTGGCATGACTACAGCGTACGATTATTTGTATCTACATTTGAACAGCCATCGAAGAACTCTATTCTTGGCTAAGATCACGGCTGTAACAAAAGAACTGTACGAACGATCTTCTGACAGACATCTGTGGTGGGGGACTTCCTACCTTCAAAACCACGTTGCGACAAACTATGTTGCTATTTTGACTGGTGCGTTAGTCGTTGCGAAGCACCAATCGATCGAAGCTGAGAAGTGGATAGCACGAGCTCATCTTATGCTCAGCCGAAACCTGGAACTGTGGAGCATTGTTGTAGATGGTTCAATCAATGAAGGTGTTGCTTACGGTACGTACACCTCCCGCTCCGTAACGCAGTACGTATTCCTTGCGTTACGGCACTTTCGTGTTGATTTCACGCGCAATCCGTGGCTGAAAGAACATTTTTGGTTCATGTACTATACGATCCTTTCTGGGTTCAAGGAGACTGTAGGAATTGGTGACTCAAATCGGAACTGGTTTTATGGTCCAGAAAGCCAACTTGTTTTTCTAGATAGTTATGTAATGAGGAATGGTTTAGGAAACTGGCTTGCAAAACAGATCAGGGAACATCGACTTTTGAAATCACATTATACCCAGGCGTTATCTCACGCAAACTGCATGCTTCACACAGAATTCCTTTTCTACAATGCGAGCATCAAAGAAAGAGCTCAGCCGAATCCCACTTTGCCCCGCCTTCGGGTTTTCAGTGACTGGGGTGTTGTTACTTATGGAGGTGGAGTAGTTACACCACGAAGAAATAACTCGGGATACCCTTCCTCAGGGGAGCGGACATTTCTCTCCTTCAAGTGCAGTGTCCTTCACGGAAGAGCAATCAACACCGTGGTAAGAGGGAAACGGTTTCGTCCATGGATAAGAGGCTGGAGAAATTTTAACCCAGGACACGAGCAGCCGGACCAAGGTTCTTTCGTGTTTGCCCCCAATGGTGTCCCGTTCATAACAGAAACGTTATACGCGAACAAATACACGTGGCTGAACAACGCCTTACTGTTTGGACCATCGCTCAACTCAGAGTGCTTCAGTCCCTTCGAGGGGCAGATTGGAGAATGCTATCGTTGGTTTGAATTCAAGAAAATGTCTACCTGGAGTGCAGATGGAGATATCATAACCGCGTCAAATAATGACCACATGGTTTTTGTCAGCGGAGAAATGAGTCAATGGTATCGAACAGAGCTTGGACTTCTGAGCGTGTATCGGAACCTTCTTATGCTAACTCCAACCGTTCTTTTAGTTGTTGATCACATTGAAAGAACGGAAAACTGTAAAACGTCAATTATGAGTGCTTTTTTCCACAACGTTAATCAACCTTTTATGCTAAACGTAAGTCGTTCCGGAGATACATACGCCACCATGTCCATAGATGGACTCTTGCACGAGGTTTACTGGTTCGATTTAGAGACTGGAATGAACAGCTTAGTTAAAGTAGGTCAATATGGCACAGGCTACAAATCGACAGTGACCAATTACATTAATATAACCACTCACCTGGGTTCTCGCGTCACTAGAACCGCGTACCTTTTCTTGGGGCCTGGAAACAGAGTTGATAGCCTACGATTACTCGCTTCCCATGAGTATGGATTGAAGCTGTTGCTAAAAATCAATGACGTCAAATATATTGTTTCCATAGCAACAAAGCACGGTTCACCTTACACCAGATATCTCTTTTTGGGCTTCGGCGGATTCTGCAAAGTTCGAATAAACGACAGTAAAACCGTACGCTTTGGAGTCGACACTGTTTTTGCCGCAGCCTCAGTTGCGTCGAATTCAGCATCAAGTGGCACAGACTTGTCCATCATCTGGAGGCTTCTCGCCTCGCTTTCTCTTGTCTTCTGCGTTTCCTGCAGTCTACTTTTATTCTGTTTAAAGCTGCAAGGCAAAATCCTTGGTTTAACGACTTTCAAAGTTGTTTTAAGCAGTCTCATGCTTCTTTGGGTAGTTTTAACCTTCAAGGTAAATTTTGATTTGTGTACGGGCAAAAACTGCTTGAGGAC
>NC_090892.1:53040327-53050327 GCF_036669925.1 Montipora capricornis | reverse complement strand
CTTCACCAAGATTTCGCCGCCACAAAGTCACCTTATCTACTTATTTATTATTTTCAACTAGATTCACTTGCTACCCGATTGTATTGTATCCCTTTTGTTATGACTTTTCTTTCCTTAATGAAAAAATGTATTATGTGGCAAATAAATTTAAAAAAAGGCTTATCTACCGCGTATTCAGGTGAATTTTTACATCATTTACCAAATTTAATTTATGCAAACATTGGTAATTTTTTACGGTGGTTGGGAATGAGTATGAACATTTGAGGAGGACAAAACACGTACCAAAGGCAATCCAGTTTACACTCACGCAGTGCCTGTTTATTAGATCCATTCGTTAGTAAACTCTGGAGGTTGGAATCACTAGACGAGCTGAGATACCATGAAGACGATCAAGAGCCAATGAGTTGGAGCTTGCCTTTCTCATACAAGCGCTATGAGTCAACCTTTGCTCATATCTTTCTATTATTAGAACACCGGGAGTTTTTCAGCTCTGCATGCACTGTTTGGCCAATTAGAATAAAGTTATTGTCAAATAGCAAAAACAGTTTATGCAAATTTGTGTAAATTGATTTAAATGTGAGTCTCCTGATGGGTTAGTTCTATAAATAGAAAGATACGTGCAAAGGTTGACTCAAGGATATAGTGCATAGGGAGGCTCCTAGTCATGCGCTCCAGAGATGATGCATTTATGTAAAAAACGTCTATCGAAAGTATTAATATAATTATGTGAAGCTTGTAGAATATGGAAATTGGAAAGTTTGGAGTAAAGAGATGGTGACATCACAAGCACTAAAGTTGAGAATCTGGGATTTTTACAAATTGTCTATTAGTAAGAGATTATTACAAAAAAAGTTCCTTGCCAAAAATCATCATGTTCATTGCAAATTGACTCACTAGAAACAATCACGAGGTGCATGATTGTCATTTGTGGATATAACATATCAAAGCCAAGATTTGCATGCACATACGAGGTAATTCAAGATGACACTGAAAGAGCAGACGAACGATAAGGAAAACTTGCTAAAGCTCACCCTATGCACATGATACCCAATATTAGAAATTGTGTTCTTCTACTGTTGAACACAATTACTATTATTATTATTATTATTATTATTATTTAAAATCTCACATTAACATAGCAAAGGGATCCTTGATCCTTATAATCTACTGTAAACATCAAGCCACAATGTATAAGATATATATCTAGGGTCTTTCTTAAGATCTTTGCTATTAATTCTACTTTTTCACAATTAAAAGACCTCTTGTTTTTTTTCCCTTGAGAGAAGGCTGTGTCCTACAGCTTAGTTCGCAAGTGTTCTCTCAGAATTTGTGTAGTCCCAAGTAATGCAGCTTTCTGCAGTAACTCATTGTTTAATGTGACCCAAATTCTGTCCAAAGTCAGTCACCATTGATTCCAAGGAAACCAAGCACAAATGACACCACAGACACTAAAAGGTGCCATAATCGTAACTATTACAAAATTCTCAAATCTGATTGGTCTGTGCTTGCTTGTTTGCTTGGACTGAGCGGAGTCCAATTCGGTCTGTAATCATATGAGTGATTAACATGCGGGAGTTGGATTTTTTTAATCACAAGTATGATTATAGACCAAATTGGACGACACGAAGTCCTGTTACCAATTAATCATAACCCTTTCAATTTCTGAGAAAACAAATGCATGTCCAATTTGGAAAATCCGCAATTTGGAAAATTGTAGTGGTTATGATTAGTCGCGTAATTGGCACGTGATCAAGTAGGCATCCAATTACAGGTATCCAAGTTGGACAACTCCAAATTGGATACCTGTGATATGGGGTCTTTCTCACTGCTTTCCTACTGTTTGCAAAACATTTTGAATATAATTTCAACTTTTTCACACAAAAAGATATTCAAAGACTTTTTATCCTTGAATTTTGTATCAGTAATTGAACCTCATGTCGTACAATTCAGGGAGTAATCGCGCTACATGCCCGGCTGATTCTTATTACTCCCTGAATTGTACTCCACTCAGTCCAGTTCCTAAGCGGCCCACCTTTCTTCCCACCGATTCTGACACTTCTCCAACTTCACCTTCTCCTCTTCTCTTTTCCCTTGATACCAGTATCTGAGGACACAGCAATGTCAATAATGAAGCAGGGTTTTTACTTTTTACTTAACACAGCAGATCTGGTCTTTGACTCCAGATTTCATAGTCTGTATGGTTGGGAAACGGACCATGAAATTGTCGTAGACAATATCCTGTTGTGTTACCGACCACTGGTATGTAAAAAAGAAAAATGCTGCGTGATTATTGACATAATTGCAGTGCCCTTGGATAATCGTATCAGAAGACCAGCTCTGGTTGTGATTCCAAGACCAGATTATTATTGTTATTACTATTATAATCGTATCTATTACAAAATTCTTGATTGTGATTGGTGCTATGCGTACCTATTTGTCACAAAATTGGCACGTAAATGCCGATCATGTGGGTATCCAATTTGAACAACTCCAAATTGGATACCTGTAATTGGACACCTATGCCACTTGTACGTCAATACAGTAAAATGCACTTGGATGGGGTCTTTTTCGCTGTATTCCTACTGTTTGCAAAACAAACTGAATAAAATTTTAACTTTTTCCCACAAAAAGGTATTCAAAGACTTTAGCCTCCCATCCCCAGTTGACAAGTAAAGTCGTCTGGTGTTAGACAGAGTGAAATCTGTAGGTTAACTTTGGTAAACAGTCTTGTCTGAGTTTCTTGAAAATTTGATTGTTAAGCAATAATTTCCCTTTCAGAGGATGTTCTAAAGCAGGAAAATGGAGAATGTGTCATATGCCTAGAAGACTTAAATATCGGTAGGAAGCTGTTACCAGCAAGAGTGCAGGGACCTTATAGGAAGGCCTTATACATTTAACTCTCATAAGTTTTAGACATAAATCAAGAGACTTGGAAATAACACTGTTGTTTTATCAGGTTTCTTTGAAGACAGTTTGTGTAAACAGAGAAACATGTTAGAAAGATTGTAAGTTAACACATTGACTCTCCAGGTACCCCAGGATACCCCCTGTTGATGAGTAAAATCGTCTTGCGTTAGACAGATGAAAATCTCTTAAGTTGCACTCCCAGGAGTCAATAGGCTTATTTAGCAACAGAACGGGAACATCAGTGGCGACGTCGCGTGCAGAAAAAATACCAGTGAGAATTCAGAATAGAGTAGAATTCTGAATTCTCATTGGTATTTTTGCTGTGTGCAACATCGCCACCGATTGTCCCATTTTGTTGCTAAATAAGCCTAATGGGTTAAAGGGGAATGCAACAAACACTTCAGATAGCACTGGGCTTCCATGGTTTTTTAAATCCAAAACAGAAGCCATCAAGTGGTCAAAAAAAAAAAAAATATTCATGAACCTATCAACATTGTCAGTTGCCATGATTTTTTTTGACAAGAATGTTTAAAGCCTTCCTCGCTGGTGATGATGATGACAATAATTAATAATAGCAGAAGCTCATGACCTTGAAGTGTTTAACTCTGTTTCAGAGCTGGGGTTTTTTAAATTTAAAAATTACCTTTTTTGGATTTAATGTAGCTCGTCCATTTTCCCGCATGTTCAACTTTGATCTTGTTTTTGTCCATATTTGGGCATAAAATTGGTGTCCTGAAATCCCCAGCTTTGTCCCAAGGAAAAGAGTTGCAAGTTACTTGCTTCAAGGTCATGTGCTTCTGATAATAATAATAATAATAATAATAATAATAATAATAATAATAATAATAATAATAATAATAATAATAATAATAATAATAATAATAACAATAATAATAAATTTAGCTAACAAATTTTGGTAGTTAAAATCTCCCCCCAATTATTTTTTCAAATTCGAGGTTTGGCAATAGCGAATGGAACTGAATTTTATTCTCTTCCACACTTGGTTTTGATTTGTATTAAGTTGTATGATGTTGAAGTTAATTAATGGCTATTATTGATACCTATGTTGTCTTTTAACCCTAATTTTCATCTGAATTTTTAAACATCTTTCAACAAGTGGGATGTGTGGGGGAGACACCTAGGCCTACGATATGTTGATGACCTTTCCTGTGTTCTAGATTGCAGATATATTTAGTATATTTGAAATTTATTTATAGGAATGGGACAAAAATGGTTAATGCAAGAAATAATAATGATAATGATGATGATAGTAATAATAATAATAATAATAATAATAATAATAATAATAATAATAACCTTTGTTTAAGTGTCAGCTGTATTCAGTCCTGGGGCTGTAATAATTTGGGACCTTGTACAGAAAGCAAATCAAGTCATATGAAATTTTTGGTTTTTGAGGAGAGGGGGAAACTGGAGAAAAACCTCCTAGAGCAGAGTAGAGAACCAACAAACTCGACCCACATGTGATGCCAAATCTGGAAATGGAACCTTGGCCACATTGTGTTCTCGCCACTGTGTCATCCTTGCTCGTTGTTTTTCATGTTAATGTTAGATACTGACACTGGATGACTTTGATAATAAGTTATTTGTTTATTTACAGGAGATACAATTGCAAGATTACCCTGTCTGTGTATATATCACAAAAGGTAAGGTTAACTTGAACCCTGGCACACAAAATCAAAGAAGCACAAATGCCTCCTTCATGAAGGTGCGCAAGCTTGTTCTTTGCCTGGCCACTGTCATGCACACTTGTCAAAAAGGTATCATCAGTCTGAACACGTGTTCTGTCCATCTTCCTTGAAAGCTGTCATTGCATGTTTGTTAAACATTGTGTTTTTGTTTTTATATTGGAATTGCACCTAGTCATGAAGCTTATTAAGTTCATAGGCACCCAAGTTTTCATAATGGAACAGAAACAATAAAGATCATTGCAACATGATTAAGAACGTCAGGTGTCAGGAGGAAACCAGTTGCCATAGTTATTTTGCAAATTGCAGTAGATTGGCATTGGGGACCTAATCCAACCCCAGCTGGTCATGAGAGTACATACATACATACATGCTTAATTGACCACTCCCCATAGGGCCTTTTCATGGCCATTGAAACACAATCAACAAAACAAGAGAACAGAACAGAACAACAACAACTATTAAGAATCCCAACTGGTTGGAGGCAACCCAGTTGGCTATTTACTCTAATTATTGCAGCTGAACCAGGAATTACCATGATCAAACTCAATGAGTGGTCAGAAAGGGTCTTGAACCTGGCATCTCCGGATCTCAAGGCAAGCACCCTAACCACTGGGCCGCACTGCCTCCTTAGGGGTGGGGTTAGAACCTAATGTAATACACTGTAACAGCTTGACTACTCTTTCTTCTGGTTTTGTTTCAGTTGTATTGACAACTGGTTCCAGGTGAACAGATCATGTCCAGAACACCCAACAAACTAGTAATAGGTAAGCAGTGATGAAGAGTTTAATCATTGTGTCAAAGGGAATATCCTCTAATTTTTAATCTATTTCAATTTTGGGCATAAACTGTTTCTCTCCAAAAAATTTAATTGTTTTTGCTGGCCCTGCTAACATTATTAGATACGGCCTTTTTTTAAACTTAGGGCACTTACAAAAGTGGGAAACTGAAACATTTGGGCTGTGCCACTTTGCTTTCTTCAGACAATTCATTTGAGCTGAGTAAAAAGGAGATAACTTGTTTCCACTGAAGGAGGCCTGGCAATGATGTGAAGCCTCAGTTTCCTTGCTTTTAAATGCTTTACATGTCCATGTCTATTGTGGTTTTCCTGATAAAAATATATTATTTTTAAGCTGATTTGTCTTGCATTTATTACCGCAATCTGAACTTAGAAAGGAAACTGGTTTTAAGATTTGTGAAGTAAGGTTACAATATTCCATTCTCAATCTTTGTCTGTTTAAAAGATGTTAGAAGTACGTATTAATTTTGATCAGCTGTTGGTTGTATGTGCTTTAGATTCTCTATTAATTGACAACAAAGTCATGACATACAGACTTCCTTACTTTGCTGCGTTTTTCCTCATCAAAAATGCCCTGAGAGTGTATAATTTGCAAAGTTAATGTATACCACATTTTACTCCTTATGTGGGTATCTCCCTGAAAGTTAAATTTGGTATTGAAAGAATAATTTATTATTCTTCAGTTCTGATTACTGTATCTTTATGAACCACGAAAGATGATTGTGATGGTGATTACAAAATAATTTATTGCTTGGAGATTATTTTCTGCTGCTGTATTAACAGCTTTTTCTCTTCAAGGTTCTGTTTTTGGATTTCTTCTTGTGACCTTGCCTGGCATCAACAGCGTCAAACCAGCCTATGCTTTAAAAGTGCATCATCAACAAGCTCAAGTAGAGAGACCTATCTAAGTAGAGTGAGAGCTGTGAACTGGCCATTAAGATGGCCCTGCACGCACTTTCATTGTAAAACTATTGGGAAAATGCTTGGTTCATTAAGCACGGACCTCGCTGTGCTCGGTCCATACCCCATGACCTGGAGCCAAATATTTTCCCTTCCGGCCCTACCACTCAGTCAATAAGTACATATTATTTAAATGCCTTTTATCTTTATAAAGGTCGATTAAAACAACTGTCACATACTGAGAAATTCTGATCAAAGCATAACTGGTCGTTTGGACTCATCATCTGTGTAAGAACAAGTGACCTTCACAGATGATATGATGAAAATATCTAAAAACCAAAATAATAATTAATCCATTGACCCCTGGGGCACTCTAGTATGCCCCAGTTGACGGGTGAATTGTCTGGCGTTAAACAGAGTAAAATCTATTTAGTCTCATTCCTGGGAGTCAGTGGGTTCAAGGAGACACTAGCAAAGGTCACAAATTAAGACAAATAAGTAGTGGTTACATTCTTACACTTAAGTAAACCCTGATATCAGTTATCAGCAAGACTTTGAAAGTTGATTACACTATTTTAATGTTGGTGTTTGCATTTATTTAATTTTTTACTCCGTTGTAACGAAGTCCTCTTTACTCCACTACATGTAACATTTGGGTCCCTGTAGCAAATGGCAGAAATAATCTGCAATGGCAATGTTGTTTTGTAGGAGTTGTTGGTAGCCTTCTTCAAAGGCTAAGTATAAGCATACATGATTACTTAGTGATGAACTCCACAGATTTTCAGTAGAACTAAAAAGACTTTCTTACAAGATGCTTTTTTAAGAGAGATATTTTGAGTTGATTGCCATCGGTACTTTATGGAGATTAACTCATTCACTCGTCAGGAGCTCCAGGATGCCCCCATTTGAAGAGTAAATCACCTGGCGTTAGACAGAGTAAAATCTGTATGTTAACTGTCACTCCCAGGGGTCAGTGAGTGGGTTAATTGAATGTAAATCAGTTTGTGACGTCAACTCAGGAATAGACGGGTCCACTGCCCTTCTGACTCAGTCGTGAACAAAAGATGCTTGGATTTTTGCAACTTTCCAAGCCTATAAAATGGCAGGATTTGTTAGAAAAATGAAAAAATGGCCGCAATGCGTTTCGAACGGATGCAAAGATTCACTTAAGCGAAAAAAAGATTTTGGGGTTAGGGGCACTGTAAGACAAGATATTAATAGTGCTTGCCTGCCATCTTTTGTTACAAAGTTTTTTCACAGCTCTACTTTTGTTAATGACTGATTTACAAGTGATACACTTGTATCTTCTGTGCAGCTTATTCCTCAAGTATAAGGGTTTGTTTAAAGGCTAGGGAAGTTGTCGGTGAATTGGTGGTCCGAATTTAGTTTAACTGAAGTTTATAAATCAAGTAACATTTGAATTATTACAGATAAAGGTGTTATTGAATTTTTCATTAAATCAATTTTTGTTATGCTCTGTAACTCAAATTGAGTGCTTTAGACTTTAAAAACACAATTTTCATGCAATGTACGAAGAAGACGTTTTGAGGCAGTACAACACATTAAGGAAAAGGTGGAACATTACAAATCATATTGTGTCATTATGTAGCATACTTGATTTTTCTTTGTTACCAGTTTACCTGTTTTTGGAAACAAACGAAATGTTATTTTTATAAAAGTTTTTTTAAGGATTTTAGGTTAGTGCAAGATATCGTTAAACTCTGTGAATCAAGGCATTATAAGCCATGCCACATTTATTTGCTTCCCTGTCATCTGTTAATTAATGTTAATTATGTCATATAAGGCAAAGTCGTTTTAGTTAATGGATCATTTTACAGTTCTGTGCTCAGTTAGCAGGCTTTTGAATAAAAACAAGGCTGGAGTTGGCCTTGTTTTGGTACAAACTTCATTGCTTTTGTCATGTAAATCCTGTTGTTGTAATGCTAGCGAGTTTCTATTTACATAAGAAAAGCAGTGAAGTTTGTATCAAAACAAGGTCAACTCCAGCCTCGCTTCTATTCAAAGGCCTGGTAACTGAGCAAAGAACTGGAAAATGGTCTATTATAACATGCCACAGTTTATTTTATTTGTATAAAACCTCAGCAACATAATTTTGTCTGCATATCAGTCTTAGAGAGCACTGAAGTTGTAAATAATTATGTCAGGAGTTACATTGATTTTTATGAGGTGCCAGTCGTGTTAACTGCCCTTTTCCCTATTTGATTCCAAAAGAATCATGGCGATCAGAGGTCTTTTTTTTCGTTCTTTACAGTTTACTCGATTGGCATGCTCTTGTTCCTTTGGTTGAAGTATCTTGACATTTTAATATATTTGAGTTACACTTATTCATTGAATTTTGTTGTCGAGACATTTCGCATTGCATCTCTGTTATCTCAAAAATGTGATAAACATTCTGTAAATGGAGATAGCAAAGTCAACATGATAAGCTGTGAATATTTATGACAGACCTGTATGAGTGTAAACAGCCTTGTGAATACAGAATTTAACAAGTTTCAATTCTTGGTTCATTTATTGTAAGTGAGGGCAGTTTATTGAAGTTTCTTTGGTGACAAAGGATTTGTTTCACGAAGATATTCATTTTTCCTCAGAAGAGTACCGTTCGTGCATCATGTGCCAAGGGCGTAGCTAGGGGGGGGAGGGGGAGGTCCTAGGGTGCCCGTGACCCCCCCTTTGTAAGCCGTTTTTTACTCAAACAACCTACAATATTCAGGTTGCGAAAACGCGAGTACCCTCTGTTTGACACAGTGTGACCCCCCCTTTGAAAAATCCTGGCTACGCCCATGTGTGCGACTATTTATCAAACACAATAGCACGTGTCAAATTCAATTCCGCGATTGCTATGTTGTAATGATATCAATGAGCTACACCTTCAGTCGCAAGCTTACTGACCAGGCCAATGAATGGGTAATCGTTTCATTATTTCAAACGTCACTGCCTTTCTTGCAAAAAGCGCACTGATACATGGACCTTTCTCCTAAGTGGCCAGCAAGTAAAATGTTCTTTTGTTTTAATGCTGATAAGCCTTTCTAGATCTAGACTTGCTATGATGGACGAAATTCAAAAGAATGTAGAAACAATATTATATCTAAAAACGAAAGATAATAAACTAGCCGCTATTTATTGAAGTGGCTAACCCTGTTAAACTAGTTTGGTTTACTTAGCCTTAGTGAAGTCTAAAGAAGGTTTGGCGTTAGGGGTTAGGTTAGGGTCAGCTTTGGCCATTCACGATGCGTCACAGGTAAATCTGTATGCCAAACATGCAAGGCAGGCGGAGTTAGCCTTGTCACCCCCTCAGATTAAAAACTTAACTCTTAAGTGCAAGAAAACGCTTAAGAAGCTCGTAAGGTTATGGTTAGCTCATGACTCGTATGGCTGGCTGACTTGCTCCTGTAGCAGCTCTAGTCAACGCTCTATTTGTGGGCGGTTGTTTTTTAAGTCTAGAGGGGCTGTTACACCTTGCAGTTTCTCGAGTGTCGTTTACATTGCCCAATGTAACACACCTCTGAACGTCCACAAACGTTGCCACAAAAGTTGAAGAAACCGCTGGATAAAGTAAAATCTAGTTTCTACTTGTTCGCGGCTGTTAGGGCGGCCCATCTTGGAACTTGTGCGGTAATAGCTTGTGGCTTCAGCGACTGAAAATGTTTATTTCACTCATCGAAAAGGA